>NC_056744.1:1621903420-1622009086 GCF_019279795.1 Protopterus annectens
TACATTTGATAGTCTAGAAAGAAATGATAAAGCTTCTCTGTAAAAGAACATGAAATTTATAATTTGAATAAAGCTAAAATAAAGAATTTATTGTATAAGCAAATATATTTTTTGCATAGGAAAAAAGTAGAAATTGCACCTTATTTAAGTAAGATTATTAAGGAAAATAATAGTATAATGAGTTAAATGAAGGCTATAAATGATATAATGTATAACGCTGTTGTCTTTCGGCTTTTCCCAGTTAGGGGTCGCCACAGCAGAACTCCGGTCCGCTAATGATTGGCAGTAGATTTTGATGAACGCCAAGGTGCCAGCTCGACATTCAACATTCAACGAAGGCACGCCATTTACGCATGTCTTTCGAATGCCCACTCAACCACGGGGAGGACATGCAGACTCCACACAGAAGGCACTCCCCGCACTCCAGCCGAGAATCGAACGGGAGAACCTCTTGCTGTGAGGCAACAACACTACCACTGCACCACTACATATGTTAATATATAATGTATAATACAGAAGATAATATTATGGATATAGTAAAAAATTATATAGAATGATTATTTAAAGGACAAAATATACAAACTCATAATGAATGGAAAGTAGCTTCTTTCCAAGCAAGATAGTAAGGAGATGGAAAAAAATATTGTGATAGAGGAATTAGAAAATGTATTAAAGCTAGTTAATTTGGAGTCAGCAGCTGGTCCAGATGGAATATAATACGTAATATATAAAAATATGACAAGATCACAAGAAGGATAGTTTTAATCATGTTAAATGAATGGTTAAATAAGGGATTTTGATATAGTTATGTAGTGGAGTAATACAATTTATGGAAAAAGGGTAGTAAGATGAAATTCAGAATTGGAGACCTATAGTTTTGAACAATACATGCTATAAAATATTTATGAGGATTGTATAGAGAAGAATGGGAAGTGAAACAAATACAGTTATAAATAGAAATATATATGGTATAAATGGAAAAAAGAGTGCAGGAGTTGCTATTAGTTATTTGAGAATTAGTGAATGATGTATTATACAGAAATAATCAAGTCAGAATTATAGTAGGTGATATAAGCAAAGTGTTTGGTTCTATTCAGCATAATGTTTTATGGGAAATATTGAAGTCATATAATATAGGGAAGAGGATTAATAGGGTATGTATGACAGCATAAAAATGTAATAGAGTAAGGGCTTTGGTTAATTATTGGTTAAATAAAGAAATAGTGCTTTAGAAAGGCATAAGGCAAGGATGTCCCTGGAGTAATATAATATTTTCTCTATTAATAAATGTGGTATTTATATTTATTATTAAAGAAATGGAGAAGATGAGTTACGTATCTAATAAAGGGTTAGTCGTACCAATTTTGTTATGTTATACAGATGATATCATTATTACTACAAACAATAGTTTAGGTATAAGTTGAATAGCAAAAGGATTACATGATTATTTAAGTGGAGTAGGATTACAAATAAATGAAAATAAATGCCAAGGATCAGGTTTTGAAGGTATGTTGTGAGGTGTTAAGTGTAGTTTAACAAGTATAAAAGTGTTTGGATATGTTTTGGAAAACATGAAAATGTACTGCAGTTATGGAAAGAAAAAATAAAAATATGAATGATATGTGTAGATTTGGGAAGACATTTAGATTGTTGTTTAAAAAGAAAATGTATTTGATCAATTTTATTCCTGTAGCAAGAATTTCATATCTGGCAAGTGTTTTTTGTATGCCTGTTATGTTTGAAAGGGAAGTTTATAATATTATTTTTTCTTTATTTGGGGCCCTAGATTGAACCCAGTAAAGAGAGGTGTATTATATGTTAATAGAGAAGAAGAAGGTTTAGGATTGATTAATCCTATAGTCAATGCAGCATCACTACACTTATTTAAAATATTATAATGTATCAAGCATAATGATTCATTACTACTACAAATATTGACATTTAAGTATAAAGATGAATGGTTATATATTTGGAATAATAAAAGAAAGAGGTTATGGACTAATTATGAAATAAATAATTACCAAGAGAAAAAATTCTGATGGAAAATACAAATGGATGAAATTAAAGACGATAGAAGAAAATGGTGTAATAATGTTATAAACAAATATTTTTGTGTAAAACTGCAGCAATGCAGGCTAGAATAGGAAGATGTAAAGAAATGGCTGGATGTCAAGATTTCTTATGTAAACTTAGCATACAAAAGCTTCCGGTGAAAGCAAATATACCATGTAAGATGAAAAAAACAGAATATGTCTTTATTGTAAAGAATTTGAGACTAGTGAGCACTTTTTTAGGATGTAGATGAGGCAGAACTTTATGGAAGGAGGTAATTGATGTATTTAGAAATAATTGAAAATGTAAACAAATTAAATATGGATATGATTTTTCATTATAAAGGAAAATGAGAAAAGTATATAACAAAAATGTTAAAAAAAAATTTACATAACATGGTTAATTTGGAATCAAAGTGTTAAGGAAATTTTATTTAATGAAAAATGGGATTTAGTGATGATGTTAAAAAAGATCAGATTTTAGTTATGCAAAATGGAATGGGGGTCTCACAACTGAAAATATTTTCTTTTTCTTTTCATTGTTTATTAATGATGTTGTTGTTGTTGTCTTTCGGCTTTTCCCGGTTAGGGGTCGCCACAGCGGAACTTCTTCCCTTGAAGCTCACATTCATTGAAATTGCACTGAAACTCCCATTCATTAAAAATACCATGAAAATGAACCTGGTTCTGGGTGAATTAAGTGTACCTTGGCCCTTGGGATATTTTCAAACCATGGAATGCCTTCATACATTTTTAGGGCTGAGCATAAATGCAAGTCTATATCACTTAATCGAATCTTAGACTGTCAAACACTTGAACACCTCTTCGTCGAACTCTCAGATAAGCAAACTGATGTGGAAGAAATCAGAAAATTTAAAACATACCTGGTGGGGGGCTTTTCACTCCATACCCTCTAACTAAATACACCAACTCTGAGATCACACTACAGTGAGGAAAATGGCAAATTCCATTCTGTGGCCAACAGTTGGCTTGCCCTACAAAAATTTTTGATTAAAAGTCCGTTTGCTTATTTGAGAGTTTGACGAAAAGGTATTCGATGAACAGGTGTTCGATGATGTAAGATTCGTTTAAGTGATATAGACCCCATAAATGCATGTGTTGTGTGGTTCAGTTTCCTGATTTAACCCACACACACACAAACAAACACACACACACACACACACACACACACACACACACACACACACACACACACACACACACACACACACACACACCTTGTTCTTGTACTTGCATCTCCCTGTATTCATAATGCTGCTCCAAATTCCTCTACAAAATCTTGTACATTTCTCACAAGCATGCAGGCAAAATCAGTTCTTCGAAAAGTGCTGCAAGTTAAATCAGTAAGGCTGCTCCTGCAGTCTGCGTGCATGTGTCTGCTTTGTAAAGCAGTAAGACACAAACATGCATGCACCACAGGGAAAAGAAAAAGTAATGTAATAAAAAATGTATTTCTTTGTCTTTTTTTAATTAAATTAGTGTTATCAACACCCCCCCCCAAGCCAGTGGGTGCTAGGCAGCTGCCTAGGTTGCCTATTGCTGGATCTGACTCCTTTTAGTATATCCTTTCATCCAGGTTCAAAAGTCATGTCCAACTTCGAAACTGACTTCATGAAGTTTACTAGGCAAAGGTGAACAGAATTAGATTGACAAACCTTTCATCTGCATGACACACACACCACATCACACCAACACCCAGGGAGAATTTAGAGTCACCAGTCAATCTACTGCATGTTTTTGGAGATGGGAGAAACCAGAGTACTCAGAGAAAAAACCCCATATGAGCATAGGGCTGACATACATACTATACACAGAAGAAACCTCAAGTGAGAATGGAATTGTAAAAATTCTTGCTATGAGACTACTATTCTAACTACTGTTGCCAATGTGCCTCCCAGAGTTATTATATACCTGGGGTTTATTTTGCCAGGGGGTGTGGGGGTAGAGCCCCCATATCAAGGGTTATGAGGGGTGAAGCCTCCCATTAAAAAAGGACTGTTTTAAAGATTTTTGCAGGGAAGGAGTATTTGTGTTTTGTAGAGTTTCTCCAGTTTGATTCTTGGCTGGGGTGCCTTCTGTGCGGAGTCTGCATGTCCTCCCTGTGGTTGTGTGGTGCTTGGGTTTTCTCCTGGTGCTCCGGTTACCTCCCACATCCCAGCGACATGCTGTAGGTGGATTGGACACTCTAAATTGGCCCTAGGTCTGAGTGTGTGCATATGTGTGCCTTCTCTGGAAAGTTGGGCGCCAGGTTGGCAACTCGACACCATAAAACTCCACTGCCAATCATTCTGCGGACCGTTGTTCCGCTGTGGTGACCCCTAACCAGGAAAAGCCAAAAGAAGAAAAAAGGATGTTTTGTACTTTCTGGTGCTTGATTAACATTTACTAATTGATCACAAATGTAAATGCATATTTATATTTGCAGTTATTGCATTACAATGTTCTCAATCTGTGATGCATGTACTTCTAGACGAAGGTCAATCTATCGTGTCTCAACCAATGTCATCTGTGATTTAACATAAGATAATTATAATATGGTGCATGGTCCCAAATGCAGTACCCAGAAACAAACTAATACTTCACTGAAAGACTCCAGCACACAGGATATCAGAATTGGTTAGAAATCATAACATCGTTTATTCAAAGCAACTCCATTACAGCAAAATGCAGACCAGTTTTGTAGTAGTACCATCAGTGTGATTTACCATATAAAATAATACATAGTCTTTTACAACATTCAACTTAATGGGCAGGATTCACGAAGCCTCTGTGTAAGAGATACACGGAGGCTGCAGTTAAACGGTGTGACGTCAGCATGTCATGCATATGCATGAGGGCATGCTGAATCACACCGAAGGCTAATACGGTCCGTGGAAATCAGTAGGGGGCATGTCCATAGGCCGAGCCCTGCAAACGGACACGCCCCCAGAAGAGTAAAATTGCCAAAAGTAAACACCCACGACAGAGGCCATGGAAATGTGAATAAACACAACACAACACATGCCCCCACAGACTATGAACATAAAATATATAAATGAACATGTTATATATTTTTTTAAATTGTAAAGATGTTTGCCCGTGAGTGCGCTCATTTGCGTGGGCGTGCCCGTAGCTTAGCCACAGTTAGCAGTCAGTGGAAAAGGATATAAGAACTAAATAAGCAAAGTTAGCCAAGAAGCAATAGCGTAGCTGTAGAGATGTTGGCTGAAGAGCAGGCATTCATGGTTCAAGCCCCCACAACACCAATTTTTATTTCCAGTAAAATAAGCAGGAAACAAGTCCCTGACAAACATGTACACATATAAAATCATAGTTTATGTAAAATGTAATGAAATAGTCCATTTATTTTGTAGAAATGTGAGATGAAATAATAAAAGATGCCAGATGTGCCCATAGCTGAGCTACAGTTTAACAAGGTGAGCGCATCTGCTCGTAGGTGAGCAGTGGTTTAACAGGTGCAAAATGAGTGCCCGCAGGTGAGCAGTGGTTTAACTGGTGCAAAATGAGTGCCCGTAGGTGAGCAGTGGTTTAACATGGTGAAACTGTGTGCCCCTAGCTGATCTGAGCGTAATATGCGTGCTGATAGCCAAATGAGGCATAAACCAGCGTACCCCATTTGCGTGGAGCTGCGCACTGCGCCAACAAGCTAACCGACGGGCAACGTTGAGCAAGCCATATCAAAACTGCCTTTACACAGACACACCCCTCAGCCTGTCTAGACAGTCATAAAAAATAAAAAGCAATGGCCAGGTTCAAACCCAGGATACTATGCACTATAGTCAAGGTACTAAACCACTAAGCCATGACAGCAATGCCTATAAATGCAGTAATAGCAAATATATAGGAATGAATACAAAGTGGAGCATGACAAAGCAGGTTTTGTGAAGTTGATACAATTCCAAAATGGCCAATCACAGATATGTGCAGGAAAAACGGCATATATAAGCCCCATAGGCGGGAATACACAGCATAAACGATTGTAGAACTGACTTGCAGCCAGAATGACAGGAGTAGGTGAAGGTAGTTGCTTTCGAGCACAGAGGTGGGGCATTGAGGAGTCCAGATACATGGTCTGGCTCCTAGTCCACAATCATGAGGCCCAACTCATGCAGGGCCAGGTCCTGTGGGGAGCATATAGGGCTGAGGCGTGGAACCGGTTGGCTCATGATCTCACCAGTGCCACAGGGATTCCAAGGACTGGTGAGCAGGTTTGTCACCACCATGTGGACCTGAAGAGACGCAAGCAGGACCAATTGAACCTTTGGATCCAGGAGGCCTGGCAAATGCCCAATGCCCCATTACTGAGTAAGTTACATGTAATTACGTATGTAAGAAATTAAACTAGCTGATATTATGGAGATGTGTATTCCAATATAACTTCATTTATATTATAGCTGCAGGTGTCCGTTCTGCAAACCGCAGAGCCTATGGCGATAGGCTGGTGTGGTTGCGCCACCAGGCAGGTCAGTAATCCTCTCCCAGTAACTGTAAAGAAATATAAAAGTATGACAGTTAGCAAAAGAGTGCAGTGTAGTCACTAAGTAATAGAATGTGCAAGTAACAGTGTAAGAGTGTTTGCCAGTATTGCTTGATTACAAAAGTGTGTTGCAGTCTGTAATGCAAACTGAAAAATGAAAATGTCTGAAATAAAGTCTGAAATAAAGATGCCCCACCTGTAATATAATAGTGCAGAACCTGCAGCAGGCTGAAAAGTACAGCTGCAGAAGATGAGCAAATCATGTGTGAAATATACCCCTGTTGAAATACTGAAACATGACAGAAGTGAGACTGCTGGAAAGGATTGTAATAACTACAGGTAAAACATGTCAATAAAGCCTAGAAGTAAGTACCATCCTGAATAGTAAAATGAAAACAAGTCAGAGAGTGTGAGAAAGTGTTATGAATCCACCAATAAAGTAGTAATAACCCCTGAATAAAGTATACTGCAGTCAGTACAGAATGAAATGCATGTGAGAAGCAAAACCAAACAGCGAAATCTGTTCAAAGTGTTGCTGCAGCTGGAATGTGTATCCCAAAATCTGGATATGTTGCTCTCAGTCTGCAATATGCAGATAGTATGATTGTCTGACATACCAAACATCCACAGTTGTCTATAGCTATATAAAGCAAATGTAGCAGGATGATGTAGCTGAACAAAGCCAGATATGAATGTGTATGAAGAACAATAAAATGTATATTGATGTAGCAGTAACAGTCCTATCACCAAACTGAAGTAGTTATCATATAGGAAACAGAAGTTAGAACAGTAGTGTGTATATATGTGCAGCTATTAGAAATGTACAGCATATGTATTGGTATTCAAAGGTGTTAATATTATTTTCTTCACCCCACCCTACAACCACATATAACCCATTCCACGTGAAAATGGTATGTGCAATCACAATTAACACCCCTGGACATTTGTCCTGTTGGGTCATAAATATTTGCATGTCCGTTGATGCATCTGCCCTGTTCATACATCCAAACCTGATAGCCTGTTGCCATCAATCAACCCTGCATGTTGTTGGACTGTGTATTGCTGTTCAAATTATGCATGTGTTATGCTCGCTGTTTAATGGTGTGAATATCTGGGTGTTTGGTTAATGGGAATAGTAATGCATGCTGTTACAACTAATTGTGAATGGTATTATGTGTTACTAACCCAAACTTTCATGACGTAATGCAAAACATAGGACGACAGGGAAGGCGGGTTCCAGCAGACCCACCTCTCCCACCTCAGCTGGTGAGTTCACCTGGCACTAGTGCCCAGTCTGGACACTCCTCCGGTGGCCCTGTGCCACCTGCAGGTGGAAGCACTGCAGGGGATGGGGCTCGACCCCCGTCTGCAAGTGTGGCCAGAGGAGAACCACCACTCACCCTCTGTAGCATCCAGACTGTGGTGCGTAGGGAGATCCAGGACTCTGTTCTTGGGCCCCTACGCCAGCTTGAGGCACAGGTGGCACAACTTACGGGTATGCCTGTTGCCCAGCCTACACAGTCTCCAGCACAGCCCCGTCCTGGGCAATGAAGGAACAGTGGTAACTGCCCATGGGTGGGGATATCAGTTCCACTGTTGCCATCTGTGGGCTCATGGGCTCTGGATATCCAAACATCCATCCCCGTCAATTGTGTAACCCCCCCACACGTGTCATACACCGCCCCTGTATGTGTCTTGTTTGTCTTGTCTGTTGACCTTCCCAACCTACCTCCCCAGCTATACCGACTTCCTTCACCTGACATACCACTCTCACCTGAAAAAAAAAAAAAAAGGGGCACTCTGTACCCACAAAAAATTACGCCCCATACATAGCTGCCCATTCCGCACACATGTCTGCTGGACATGGAAACTATCAATTACAATTGGCTGTACAACAAGTATTATTGTTGTCCTGACACCTCTCTAAGGGGTGGAAGGTTTCAAATGTCACACCAAATTACATACATATGCACAGCTGTTGCTGATGAAGAAATGGGCAGCTATGGGCCTTACCTACATCCCTACCAAGCTTGTTTCCCTACTGTCTCACCCTCTTTGTGACCCCTTTTCACCACTTTCCTGTCTCCCCATTTTCATTTCTTTCAAAGACAATAGCGGTGTGCACAGAGTAAGCACTGTTAGCGGTTGTAAGCAGGTGTCTGGCGTGTGTGTGAGCTGAACGCCAGTGCGCATCGTGAGCTCCAGCAAACCAGCTAACCCAGTTACAACTGCTTAAAAGTGCCTTAGTCACTCTGATTGACAGGTCCTGTAGTCAGTTCAAAAGCAAAATAAAATCCCACTGTCAGTCCCGAACCCAGGACCTTGGAAACAGTAGTCTGCATGACCTACCACTAAGCCATGACTCTTATGCAAGAACATTGTGCTAAAATAAATGTATCATGTAATAGCAGGAATGAATGTAAAGGGAATATAGGATGTGTAGTACACAAAGCATGTCATTTAGAATTACTGTCAAAACTAGTGGATTTCCATAATAGTAGTGTGTGAACAGAAACAGCCATGCTAGTTGGTAGCTAGTAGGTAATAATGTCGGTTAATGTACATATATAAATGTATGTATATTTACACACATATATATATATATATATATATATATATATATATATATATATATAGTTGTAGGTGTCATTGTGCATACACACTTACTACAGGGAACAGGAGAGAGGAATGGAGAAATGTGAATCTACAACACAGCCTGAATCATGAGAGAGATACTAACCTTTACACTCACAGAACAGTGTCCACAGAATACCAGCATGGTCCCCGCCCTTACAATCTGAAAGGGCAATGCCTATCTCACATACCCTTTCATAGCACTGTCCTGAAATCACATGAGAACTGCAATCAGTACACAATTGGCTGCATGCAATTAGCAAATGCTGGCTTACAATTGATGCAGAGGCCATCACATGGACTTATGCAGATACCTACAAAAGCATCCTGTACTAACACTCCACACATGCAATACATTCATTGCACTGTCTGGAGGCAGACAGAGAGAGAGAGACAGACAGAGACAGAGACAGAGAGTGAGAGAAAAAAAAATACACACGGTACACACACTGAGTCTAAGCTGTCAGCAGTGACAGTAGCAAGCTGTGCCAGCAGCAGCAGGAAGCAGAAGTAGTGGTAACGCAACCAGCTGCGACAGACACAGGTAATGTAAAGTAGCAGGTTAATAGTCTGCATACTGTGAACCCTCCAAATGTGTCATAGGTCTGTATCTATAGGTATGTCCATGTCATATGTTGTGTGCATGTAGTTTCACCAGAAGGGGATGACTATACATTACATGTCAGTCAGTGTTAGGCCATGATCCTGGCAGCAGTTTTCTGTTGCAGTGAGGCCCGTCTGTAGGATGTGTGTGTCAGCTGGTGTAATGACTATGGCGCTTAATTAGCAGTCATCTGGGAACTTTGTCACCCACAACCCGCACATGTTTGCTTCTACATCTGAGAAATAAATGCCAAACAAGAGGGGTCCTAGGACAGAGGCCTGTGGGATACCACATGTGACTGGCATTGAGTCTGACATGGCTCCTACAATATTGATATTATGGATCCTGTATGTCAACCAGTGTGCAACCCATCATGTGACATATGTAGTAACATGTAAGCTAATGAGCTTGTTTATGATGCCTGAGTGGAGTACTGTGTTGAAGACCTTAGGCAAGTCCAGGTAGGCTGTAGGGATTGCGTTGCCCTCATCAATGGCTGTAGTGACTGTTTTGAAAGGTCAACCAGGTTCAAAAGGCAGGATCAGCCCATCACAAAGGCAAAGTGGCCGGGAACAAGTGTCTGCAGGTACCCAATATCGCTGTATATGCGTCCCATACTGAATAATTCCATAGCTTAGCAGACCAGGCCGGTTATGCTTATGGTGTGGTAGTTCCCAGGGTCAGCAGAGGTGCCTCCTTAGTGGTGTGGGACCACTGTTGCTGTATGCCAGTGTTCAGGTACATATCCTGTAGTACGGCCAAGGTTAAATATCAGTCTTATATGCAGTTGTATGTCCTCTTGGAGTGCATGTGGCACACATCCAGGGATACCATCAGGTCTCAGTGATGCTGTGTGTTCTGCTTTGCTGAGGACGTCCCTCACCTGGACATGTGAGATGATAGGGAGGTTACATTCAGCTGTGATAAGTATTTCTACTTGTGGGGGAGAAGGAGGGGGGATACGTGCACCGAACCTGTCTGCAAGACTGTTGCCAATATCTGTGTGTTTGGTGAATGTTAAGTAGGTGTGTATTAACTCAGAGCATATCTGAGGCATTTGGTCCATATGTGTAACATAACTGAAGAAGGCCTTGTGGTTATCTATAGTGTATGTGGCCATTTCCCTCCCAGAGAATGCCGTGGCTGTTGTTATGAGAGACCGTAGTGTATTACCAGTGCTGACCACAGATTCCTTCCCCTAATGTGAATCTGCTCTGTCCTGCAGTAGCCTCCTGCTATTGTTATACAAACTGCCTCTGGCTGGGTTCCACCGGACATGATGCCTAACCTTTGTGCATAGGGTCTGGGTTAGAAATGTGTGTGCAAGTTCCATGCAATCTGTGGGATGTCCATGGTAAGCATTCGCAAAGGGGTCAGCAGTGTGGGTTGTGGCTTCCACTGGCCCAGTGGGCTGCATGGATACCATCTCAGTCCTAACAAGTGAATAACTGTCTAATCACATACATATCAAAGTAGTCTACTGTGCTGGTGGTGGTGGTGGGATATGTATATCCAGGCTGAGTAACTTGTGTCCAGATCACACTAGTGGATGGTGTTCCACATACAGTACCTTGGTATGAACCCCCAGAGTGAGGTTGTGCATTGGACCTGTCGCAGTGTGCTGACTGATGGGGCATGCTACTATGTTGTATGGAATGTGGCACGTATTGTTGCACAGGTGTTGGCTGAGCACTGATATCTGGCCATGTACTTGTGTATCCACCAAGAGACACACACATGCTACATATGGGAGTAGTAGTATATCACTACAGTTGAGTATCATGTATAGTATGTGTGCCATATATTGCTGACATAGTCTGCTGATATCCTGTTTGTGTTCTCTTCCAGGGAGATGGCGCATCAGTGTAATCCCGCCTACTCTGCAGCGGAAGATGAGGAGATACACTAGAGCCTGGTGCGGGATTATGACATACTGTTTTCCCGCACCAGCCAGAATCAGCAGGAGAGGGCTGCACTGTGGCAAGACCTTGTCCGTAGGGTAAATGACATTGGCACTCATAATAGGACATATGAGCAGGTACGACATCACTGCAGTGATTTAATCAGAAATGTGCATCAGCGTGCGTCAGATATCCACAGGCAACAGGTTGCCACAGGAGGTGGGGTGGCCACACATCCCCCCCTCACCAGACTGGAGGGGCTACTCCTAAGTGTTGTGGCTCCAGCCCCGGAACAGCAACAGCAATACACCTGCATCATGATGGAGTCTGGATCCACACAGCAGCACGACATGGAGCGTGCAGGTAATATGCCATATGTACACTTGACTGTTCTGTACACTGTTAGTTTATGCATGTGTAATGTGTGTCTGTGGTATGTAGCTGTCAACATAGTATGCAATTGTGCAGGTGTGATATTGGCAATATCAGCAGCTGACGTGTGAAAGGCAACTGGTATACTACTGCACTGTATCATATGCAGTATCAATGGCACAGTTGTGCCCACTGACATTAATCTCCTCATTTCTGCAGGTCCCTCTAGTGTTACAGCAAGGCAGGCCATCCATGCTGGTGAGTGTGTTTAACAATACCTATAATAGTCCTGATCATGCTAGTAATACTAGTGTAACTCAGTAGTCCTCTGTGTGTATACTGTGGGGTGTGCATGTGTGCATGTGTGCAGGTGTGCCTGTGTCCATGTGTGCATGTGTGCCTGTGTGCACATGTGCATGTGTGCATGTGTGCCTGTGTGCATGTGTGCCTGTGTCCACGTGTGCATGTGTGCATGTGTACAAGTGTCCACGTGTGCGTGTGTGCATGTGTGCTTATGTGCATGTGTGCCTGTGTGCATGTGTGCATGTGTGCCTGTGTCCATGTGTGCATGTGTGCATGTGTCCACGTGTGCATGTGTGCATGTGTGCATAAGTGCATCACTGGTAACATTGTGTGGACACTGTAAACTGCGTTTCCTGTCTTCCTCCCACAGGTTCTGGTGCTGCTCTGGTGTCCTGCAGCATGGAACCTGAATCTGGTGCCACAGGTACTGGTAATGATGATATCTGTGTAATGACACAGGAAGATGTGTCAGGGTCCGCCATTGGTCAGCCAATTGACAGTACACAGATGACAACCCCATCATTGCGCACAGTCATCCTGCCAGTACATCCTTTGTCACCATTGTCCCTAAGTGAAGGACAGGATACAGTGGGCATTGTCCAGGGTAATGTGGTATCTGTGGCACATGCTTCCCCACACAGCAGCCATGGGCAGGGTTCTGTGATGGTACCACACAGACAGTTGCCCATGGGTTCTCGTGGGAGCATCCGTGGGCGTACTGCCTCTGGCAGACATGCCCAAAGAGGTCTGTCAACCTCAGCTATGTTTCGTGGCTGTCATGCAGGCACAGTCGCGTATGGAAAGATACACCAGACAGGGTCTGAGGGAGCTGAGAGCATGTTGCACAGCCATGACTGACAGTATGCGTGACATCGCGGATGCTATCGGTAATTTCACAGATGTCATAGACAGACATTGTGGGGACATATTACAGCAGTTCCACAACCACATGTCCATGAGCCAGGGCAATGGTGGGCGGTTGCGGCGTCGACGTGGCCGTATGCCAGCAACAGCAGCAGCTGGCAGTCGGCACGGATGACAACAGGCCCGCGCATGCCCACATAGTGCCAGCAGCAGCCCCAGCAATGCTGGGTCTGTGCTGTCATCGGAATGCCCCAGGAGACCATGTGCACGTGGCTCTGGACAGTCCCGACAGGGACCTGTGTCCAGTCAACACACTCCCGCTTCTGATGACAGTACCCAGTCTGGCTTAGTACCGGATATGGTCCGTAGCACTCATGCCAGGCACAGGTACCGTGTCCATGCCCACAGACACTGATCTGTATGACATGCCAGGTGCAGTCTGTGGCTGTCCACAAGCCCCTGTATATGGCAGCCATGAGGTGGAACTGTGTGCGTGCATACACACATGCAAAATGTTAACACCTAGGGCTACCACATACATGCACACACTGCACCAACAGTGCCCCACCCTGTACTGCTGTCCCTCACCAACACACGCACACACACATGTCAATTGGTGGTATCAGTGGCAGACTCAGGAATACCTAATTCACACCCTGTGCATATGATGAAACTGTGCCACCCCCTGCAATCTCCAACATCAGTGCAGGTATGGGTAAACACGTTGCTGATGCACAGGGTGACTACATAGAAGTGTATTAGTAGTATCATGTTGGTAACAGTACAGTGTGCTGGTATGACTGTGTGTATATCCCAGCATGCCTGATGCAGTAACCATATGACTGTCCTGAAATGTTATCTGCACCCATAGTACGTACCAAAGTGTAACAGCTGCACATTATTGCATACCGGTGGTAAGGATGTCAACAGATAGCCACATACATGGGTAGCACAGGGGGGAAGCTAATGCAAGTAGTGATATGCAATGATGGACATGTACAGTAATGGTGGCAAGTTGCCCACAACGACTATGCAATGTGGATGTTTGCGCATGGTGATATGTGTGCAGTACCAATGTAATCCAAATCACAATTAACTATGACATAATATCACTTCTACCATGGACATCTGCGCTGTGCATTCCTGGGTACATGTTGATAGTGCCCACATATTTGCACTGTAACCTACTGTTAGTGTTACCCCTTCTTTGTTGTACAATGCACTACTTCCAGCCCTGCTTACTGTAGCTTTATTTGCATGCATGTTCGCTTGGGGTTCCCTGCAACACTGCTTCCACCTGCAATGCCAAGTTACAGTGCTTCTGTGAACTCCTAGTGACATCTGCATAGCGTACGATATGTATGTCAAGTTTACACATGACAGAACGTCACTGTCTGTCCTGTTCGCATGTACGTTGCCTGTGACACATTGCACATGTCTTACCTGGCATTTACCCATGTGTGCAGTCATATATGCCAGTGCTATGAAACAGTAGTACACCCACATACACACCTTCAGTATGTTGTTCCCCATTGGCCCTATGTGTTGGTAATCACCATGGCAATCACACTACTAGGGTAGCATGTGCAAAGGTAACCTGTGAATCACCTCTATGGTCCAGTTGTGGTTTATGTGAGGCATGTGGCAATGTCACAGCTGCCACATGTATGCAGTCAACCATCACCCTTGGCCAGGAACGTACAACACATGTGTGGGATGCCACCACATAGCTAATCTGGGGACTGAGCACTCTGAACCCAGTAATGCCATACCCTGTCAGGTGGCATGTCATACTACAGTGACTACAATACCAGTCAGACATAGACACGCACTGACAGCAATCTGAACACACTGGGGCATACTTGGAGACTCAGAATAGCATCCTGCCTGAGCATCACATACCTCCGCAGCTGGCACATAGGCATACGTTACATCGGAACAGAGCTCATGCCACACATGGCACACACACATGCCATGTGCCACACACTCACAGCCTGTAGGGCTTCACAACACACCTGCTACAGATGTGTCAGGTACCTCTCTTGGCCGCTGCAGTGGGGTCCCGCTCAACAGGCTGTACATGGTGAAGGTCACAGTGATATGCCTCTGGGGCTCTATGGTCCACCACAAAACACATGCGTACATGTCAGTCAGAGGCATGGACACATATGACTCAGTCAGAGACCATGCCACTATGGATGACCTGAGACATACCTCCCTGGACTACATGATAGGGAACATAGAAGGGATCTCTCAGCATGTGGCACAGGCCAGTATGAGCCTGATCTTGGTTGCCATCATACCCTCACCAGGTATGCTACAACTATATGTAGGAAGGGTGTTCTATGTCTACATTCTGCTCAATCTCCAATGTCATTCATAGGGTATCCACTGGCTGTCAACATGTGCTCACATGCTAGGGAAGCCACAATGATTTGCGAGGGCCAGCCTGCATGTGACACCCATGGCCCAATGTATATTGGCAAAGCCCCTTGATACACACATACTGCCTTATGCTGCAGGACACGGATTACATAGCCACCTCCATGGGTATCACACAGGATAGGACACTAACAGTGATGCTACACAACAACAGCAGTGTACACCGCAAGATGCATGCACCGGACACTGTCCTCAGTACGGTGAACTGCAATGTCTGTGCAGTACCAGAGTCCTGATTCATAGCTCACAGGTGCAACCCATCACTGCCAGGTTATACCTCATACCATGCCTGTCGTCCCCTACACATGTAACACACATGGACAGGGGGGTGGTATCCCAAGGCACCACAGATACACACACCTCCAGGTTGTTGGCACAGCACAAAGCATCAGGGCCTATTCATGTGCAGCTAACAGTGTGTCGGACTGCTGTCTGGTTCATAGCCTGGCACACACAACCCTCCCATACACAGGAAACCCACCTATCCTCTATAACAACACTGGCAATACGACAGTCTCAAGAACTGTCTTTATATGGCTGGACTGCATCCAGCCAAACATTGTGCGTGAGCATTACTGTAGCTACAACACACTAGTTGAAGGGTTCCCAGCATGTGGTCACTGAATTGCAGTGGAATGACATGTTACCACTCCCACAACAGATGGGAACATGCAGCACCTGTACATCGACTACATGTAGACTATATGGCCCAGGCCAGATGTGTATCCCCTGCTGTAGGTATTTTACCATATACACCCACACTGTATAGACACATACCGCGTGTGGCCCCTGCACAGTAAGACACAGTCATATTGTTATGCATTGCAAATACCATTTATCCACTCAAGGCACATGTCAGACATGGTAACTACTGCAGATCACAGGTATTTATGTGTATGTGTCACACATACATCATGTGTGCATTGCCATTGCTGGTTTAGGCAATGGCATCCATTGTTATGCACAAAGACCCATACAAGGTCATAATGTGTGACACAACCACATGTGGCAGTTGTGGGTTACTAAAACATATCTATCTGTACTCTGACAATGGTAATAGACCCAGTAGCAGAGCGCACTATTGGCATTATTGGCCAACTAGCCCTGTTTGGCTGTGCTGATAGTGTGGTGACATCCCCTGTGTTTACTGGGGGAATATGCAGCATCTGGTGTATTGTAGTATTTGCCAAAAGGATCTGTTTTCTCACACTTGCATTTACACACACCCTACTATCCCCACACACACACTTGCCATTTGCAGGATTCATACCTCTACCTAACTATGTTATGACATGTGAGAGAAACGCATTAGCGAAGCACACTATTCAGATTACTAGGAGGTTCCTCTTCTCTGGCTGTACTTATAGGGTGCTGACATCATCAGTGTTTGGAAAGGGTAATGTGCATCAGGTAGTATGATCTCCTGATTGCCAAAACTAACATGCTTTTCATACAGAATTGCACACACACACACAAACTCCCCACATCCAAACACACGGACACTTACCATTTGCAGGTTTCAAATCCCTACCTAACTATGTTATGACACTTGAGAGTGACGCTATAGCAGACTGTGCTATTCGTATTACTGGGAGGTGTCTCTTCTCCAGCTGTACTTATAGGGTGCTGACATCATGAGTGTTTGGAAAGGGTAATGTGCATCATGTAGTGTGATCTCCTGATTGCAAAAAAGCACATGTTTTTCATACAGAATTGCACACACACAAACTCCCCACATCTAAACACACACACATGTCATTTGCAGGTTTCAAACCCCTACCTAACTATGTTATGACACTCGTGACAGATGCATTAGCAGAGCATGCTATTCAAATTACTGGGAGGTTTCCCTTCTCCTGCTGTACTTATAGGGTGCTGACATCATCCGTGCTTAGATATGGGAATGTGCATCCTGTAGAGTGCTTTCACAGTTGCCAAAAGGGACATCTTCCTCACACAGACTTGCACACACATCAACCCTGCTCACCCACACACACACACACACACACACACACACACACACACACACACACACACACACACACACACAAACTGAGCAATTGCATGGTTTGAACTCCTACCTACCTACATTATGACACTTGAGGGTGATGCATTAGCAGAGCACGCTAACCGAATTACTGGGCATCTGGTCTGCACCTGCAGTATTTATAGGGTGCTGACATCTTTATTTCTACAGAGGTATGTACATCTAGTACTACCTGTCAAGTGGGGGATAGCATATATATGCATTTGCAGCCACCTACATCAGGGTCAGATATGCACATCGCACTGGCAGGTTATGTTCTGTACCATGCTTCGTGACCGCAGGACCTGTAACACACAACACAACCAGTCCAGAACACCACACCCACATCCAGGACACACACTTAGCTTCCCTGGGAACAGTGCCGGGATATGCAGGTGTTCACATACACCATTCCAGTTGTTAACATTAGGTACAGGCATATTGTGTGTGAGAACTACTCAGGCCTCTACCACTTTACCCTACAGCCACTACAATTTGTGGGTCCATGTGCTATGGCAGAACCACACACCATAGCCACATGGGGGAATACATATTTCACCTGTCCATCTGCAACATGGGTACTCACTGTTCCACACCAGAGGTAGACCACCATTGTTAATATCTGACCATACCCACCTTTCCCTGGACATCCACATCCCATCCCCAGGCAAGGTTGTCACTGCACACAAACTGTATTTAGCACATGCGGACTCTACACTTGTGAAGACTGGGGTGGACGACTTCAAAGGACCCATGCTGGGGGACTATACTGGCCACTCAGCATAATCCTTGACAATTGCATTCTATGAGCATGTGTACGGTTTGCATTGATCATGCTATCCCACATATACCCATGACTGCTCCACAACAAGACACCTGTCAGGTGTACACCAGCCATTTATGAGCCGTCCAACAGACAGAGTGAGCTAATACATTGCAGAGCTGTAGCCCACAGAGGGAGGACATCTGTGAACAGTTCCGGCACGACACTTCATTCCCACATAATCATCACAACCCAGTGTTGACAGTGGAATTGTCCAGACAATGCAGATAGGGCTCCCTCAGTCTGTTATTGATGGCCACTTACTGTTAGAGATCCTCAGCAACCCTCTTCCAGCACACACCAACAACATGGCTGTGGCTCAGCACATTCAAACCCTGGGATCTCCACTGTGCCCCTGCTTGACAGAGGCACAGCTCACTAGCCTCACACGTTGCCTTATGTGACCTACTTTACAGTGGCACAGTAGCCTACTGTACTGGGGATGCAGATGCCAAGCACACTCTGGCTAAGCTGTCATTCCCTAGGGCAACAAGCCTAGTATTGACCTCTACACCCATATGTTCAGTTGTCAGATGCACAATATGAATGCACATTCCCTCTTCCTATGACCAACTTGTGTATCTGTGGAAGATGTTTGCATATGACGGCAATCCACTATATCACTTATGTCTCTGTCGTCATTTACTGTGTGCACTGGGCAGATTGCTGTGTTGTGGTTGGTTCCTGGAATGACACGTACAAATACCAGATATGTGTGGCCAACTGCTAAATGGAGATATGGCCTAAGTGTGTGAGCATGCCCAGTTCAGCCTTTCCATGGCATGTTGTCTGACATATGCCTCATTTATCAAAGTGTGCAAGCATGCCTAGTATGAGCTTTCCATATGTTGCACTCTGAAGTCCACCACATATTTGGGTGTGTGTGAACTTCAACAATATCTCACGTTTATGGTTGTGTGTTGGGTGTCATGTTGTGTACTAACTGGCCAACTGCTTCGTGTCTGCCACAACAGGGATTATACTGCGCCTGCAGGGATTGCATGGGATACTTTGCAGACATTTGTCAACACACTTTCATAATGACCTAACACTGTAGTACCGTATAGTGTACTGGTTCAGTACTTTCACTGTGGTGGACAGTATCCTGGGCTTTAGTCCTATCACTGCTTGACATCTTCATAGTGAGCACAACAGACTGTGTAGGGGCCAGTTGTGCACATATGACCATGTTGCATTATGTTCAGATATGGACTACCTACACCAGGCTTGTCCAACATTGGTAGTGTATTCCACAACATAGGTGGACATTGGCAAACACTAGCGATGTTCCCTAGGCCATTTCTGATGCCAGTCACAGGGTGTGTTTGTCCTTCAACACACATTGTAACTGAGTTTGCCATGACATATGTCATGGTTAGTATACTGTGCCTCCATCTACCTCTGAGATAACAGTGATACCCAGGGTTAACCTACCATCTCCCATCCACTCATCGGGATTCCTCTTGAGGGGTGTCGATAGGTGACTCTCTGGCTAACCTGTACCGGGAGTTTACTCAAGAGTGGGGGTGCCTTCTGTGTTATGGATCATTCTGTACAGCTTGTCCTATGTATGTCAGTGCTGGGGTTCAGGTCTCTCATGTGCATAGCTCATTGCCATTCAGATTGTACAAGGTGCAGCATGTTTATTGATTCCACCTTGGACATGGCTTCATACATCAGGCACAGCTTGCCTGTGGCTGGGCAATATGGCAGTGTGTGGAGCTGCAGTTTGTTTACTGAGGCAACACATGGCATCTGTTCATGCTCTTTGCTACTCCTGGTGGGGTACTGTTGTGGACTTTACAGTTGATGGAGGTGTCTGCTGAGGTATATCCCACAGGGGCTATTGTAGTCAATTGTGACGCTGATGAAGGATGACTGCAGAGCCACAGTGACCTCCCCTTATCTACATCTGACAACCTTCATGATTGGGTGGGTATATGGTATGTTTCTGCGAACACTACATCCACATGTTTGTCCAGTGCAGGATATCTATCACCTTGTATCCCCAGGTCTCTCATTACATGTTAGGTACGTAATGGGTTAACACCTGTGTGGTAATTTGTGGGCACGTACTGTATATCCATGGTGGTTGTCTATACACAGTTCTGCAATTAGCTTGCTGACATTGCTATGGCTCCAGTTGTCTGTAGGTGGCCCTTTTGTGGGTTGCTTGTGTCAGCTGGGGGTCGGATATGGTGGGCTGTTTGTACTCCTCTGCATACGTGTTCAGTCACAGTCCTTCCATGTTGGCCTATACCTATGGGACATATATACAGAACGGGGGGTCCCAGGACCAAGCCTTGTGGGATGCCACTCATATCTGCTTTGTAGTCTGACATGGATGCAGCATGTCTGACCATGTCAGTTCTGTCCTTGGTCCGGTTTGCAACCCCTCTACTGACATAGAGGTATATATTTAAGCTGGTGAACATATCCATACTGAACTCGTAGGGTATTGTCTAGAAGCATATGCACAGTCCAGCTACGCTGTGTGGACCACATTGCCCTCATCAATGACCTTAATGACTGTTTCAAATGGGTCAAACATGTTTGGGGCAGGATCTGCAGTTACGACAGCCACACTGTGTAGGGTCCGGTATCAGTAGGTCCACGATAGCTTTATGTCTGTGGCACATACTGATGCTTTCCATAGCTGTGCTGACCAAGCTTGTCAGGATCCCGGGGTGGTAGTTTGCAGTATCCATTCAGGCAACACCTTTGTTGTGAAGGACCACTGTTGTTGTACACTGCTCTTTGGGTACATATCCTGTGGTAAGGCTGACATTGGGCAGTAGTGTGATTTGGCATTCCATTATTCTTGGAGTCCATGTTGGCCTCAGCCCAGGAGACCATCACATACCTTTGCTGCTGTGTGTTTTGCTTTGCAGATGATGGCTGTTACGTCAGCATCTGCAATGTCAGGGGACCAGCAGTCTGCTGGGATAAATATTTTGCATTCTGGGGGGGGGGGGTTTGCACTGCACCTGTCAGGTTGTATGTTAGCAATATGTGTGTGTGTTTGGTATGTTGTTTGTAATATCTGTGTGATTTGGAGCATATATGTGGATTCCCAACATGGTTCCTACCATCAGTTAAGTAAGCCTTGTGATTATCCTTAGTGTCCTGTACAATTTGTATCTTCATAGGTTCATGAGTTCATACTAGGCTATCCACCCTAGGGAATTAGTAAGCCAAGCCAGAGTGTGTGTGTCTTTCACCGCCCCTTGCTATGTGACTATTATGGCCATTTATGATTTTCTTTACTGTGCCTCTGTCTGGTCGTGACACAGTGAAGACCCCCAGTATACATGTACGATCATCCATCCACTTGGCAATATTCCTGTTGAGGGGTGTCAGTGAGGGGCTCTGCCTAACATGGATTGGGATCCTGTTTCTGGGTGTGGGGAGCCTCTGTGTTATGTATCTGTCCCTCCAGCATATCCTATTTCATTATGTGTTGAGGCTGACATCTGTCACTCTCACAGCTCCAATGGCTTTGATTTCCTGTGGTGGAGCATGTCCATTACTCCTGTGTTGGACATGGCCTTGTACAACAGACATACAATGCCTCTCTGTAGGCAGTCTGTGACTGCATTCAGCTGGGGTGTCTACAGCCAGGCAGCATATGACATATATTTGACACCCTTTATCCTCTTGGTGGGGTACCTTTGAGGTGTTCCGAACTGCTGCAGGTGTCACGTACGGTACATCCCATATGAGTCATTGTACTAGATTATGGGTCTGATAAGGGAACAGTACAGGGGCACAGTGACCTCTGTTGATGTAGATGTGAATACTTTCATGATACGGTGTCCAATATCGACAATCTTCCTAGCCACATTGGCATTGTGAGTGTCACATGACAGATTACTGTCAGCTTGTGTCCTTAGGTCCCTGATTACTCCTTGCATACATAATGGTTTACCACTTATGTGGTAATTTGTGAGAACCTTGTCTGGTATTTGGTGGGACATTCATACTGTCCAGTGTCTTCAGAATGTCTGGATGGAGTTCCTGTGTGTGAGAGTGTGGTCTGTCACATGCTACAGACTGTACAGCAGTTTTGACTACACTTAGGTGCACATGGGTGGTCTCCGCTGCTTTGTGCATTGTCAGTTACCTGGCCATATGGGTGTCTGTGCTGCATATGGATACTCCCCCTCCTTTGATGTTTTGGTCCAGGTGTTGGGGCCATAACGCATGATATGTGGTATAACCTGGTAGTGCTGGTGTGCTATCAGTAGGCTTGCAGCAGGCTTCTGTCACTGCACAGACATCGATGTTCTCCATACTGGGAAGTGCCTCAGGGGCATGCATATTGCAGTTTACACATCTGGCATTGGTCAGAATTACCCTCATGTTTCTTACCACTTATGTTTTCTAGGGTGGTGGGTAGTCTTTTTGGCCTTACCTACATACGGCTCTATGGAGGTGGCAAAGGCCTTATCCAGTATCCAGACGCCCAGGGGTAACAGGTGCAAGCCATCCCTGAAACAGCAGCATGGCTTGTCATGTATGACATCTCCAGCAGACAGACATTAGACCCTCTTGGACTGACAGCTGTAACTGTGCCACCTTGTAAAGATGATCATTCTGTGTTTGTACTGTGGCATCATTCTTGGTGAGGGTTAGATGCTGCAAATGGCCAGTTGCATACCGGCCTGGGGTACATACTCAGAGAGCTCATCCATGTCTCTTTTCATGTAGTCCAGGGAGGTACATCTCAGGTCATTCACACCAGCATGGACATTGAGTGCATCATATTTCTGCTTGCTTTGGGGTGACCTGCGTACTTGTGTTATGTGGCATATTGTGGCAGCCTACAGGGAGCTTACTGTACCCTTTCCCTTGTTCAGTCTGGTGAGTTGGACAGCAGTGTGTCTGCCTATACAGACACCTATTACAACTGTATCAGGCATGTTGTTTCTCCTTCTGGCCTGTGACTGTTTGGCACACCAGCTTTGTGTACTATGTGTTGCATGTGCTATGTTTGGAGGTTGTGGTTGCTTGGGATCTGCTTTGGAGGCTTCTGTTGGTGTGGTGTGTTTGTAATTAGGGCCTCCGGGAATGTTTTTCTGTGTTTATGTGTTTGGTTTACAGTTGTGATAGGTCTATGTGGGACTGGGTTTGTGGTGTATGTGGTTACCTTCTCCTCCTGACTAGTTTTGACAGTACTGAGTTGGGGGAGCTCAGCCTCCGGTTTGGATACATGGTTGCATCCCTCACATATATTTGTATTTATTGGGGGGAGTTGTGGGTTGTCTGTGTACTTGGCCAGGTGTTGCATTGCCTCTGGATTCACAGATTCTACTTGTTGTGGCTGGCCTTAGTGGATTGTATGTGTGGACATATTTTATTGCCATACTACTGATCAGTGATTACTTCCCTTTTTATGTTTGCTCTATCATGTAGTAGCTTCCACATTCTCTTGCATGGTTTGGTTATGGCTGGAGTCCAGCATGCCAGATGCCTGCGTGTATGGCATTGTGTCTTGTTGTTATTTGTGATTGCATACTCCAAGCATTCCTGGCTGTGTTCATGGAATGCCTGTATAACATGTTCTGCGGTGTGTCCCATATTCTGCACTTGCACAGGGCCTTTCGTGGATTCCACATCGGTTTGGAGGGGTGCAACCTATGCTTTACACATGTTTTTCACAGTGGTATTCTGGCCAGGGACTGGGGTCGGGATGTGTATATCCAGTGTGATTACTCTATGGTCTGGTCTTACCAGTGAGGGATACACTTCTCATCTTGCCATCCAGTACACATGTTGCTGATTATCACATCCAGTATGCTTACCCCTCTTGTGGGAGTGGTACGTTGTTCCTGGGCATTTTGGTTTATGGATTCTGGGAGCTTTTCTCCAACTGTGTTGGTGCTAGTATAATGCTCCCGGTGTATGTCTGGGTGTTTTCAGTCAAGCAATATAATGTGGTTTGGGGGGCTTGATATATTCATGTATTCCAACATAGGCCAGGTGCAGTTCCTGGTATTAGGACAGTAGTCTGCAGCAGGCTATATACTGGGAGGCGGTTTTAGCCATTGGTATTTGACCATGGCTAATCCATGCTGCTTCTTGTTGTGGTACCAACATGGGGGTGTGGTTATCCTTGACATTTATTGCCAGTCATCCTCCTTTTGTAGCTTGTTCCATGTTTTGCGGCTGTACAGCACAGTATGAGGTGTGACCTGGTAGTGTTAGGGTGCTGATGTGAGCCTTGACCCAGTTTTCTATTACAGGACTGATATCTACATTCTCCATACTGTGTGTTTACACTGCACACATCTTGCTGTTTAGACTTCTGGCATTGGGTAGCATTACATCTAGGTTCCTATCCCTTGTGGTACCTAAGAAGGTGGGTTTGGGTTTTGAGACTTACCTATTCAGGGCATGCTGTGGGTACTGACAGCCTTTGCCAGTATCCATGGGGCATGGACTGATGGGTGCATGCCACCCCTAGCAGGTGGTGCATCATGTCATGCTCCGCATGTCTTCCCAGCCTGAAACACATTGGCTCCCCTTTGACTAACTGCATTACTTCAGCCAGTTATTGCACTTGATCATCCCATCGTCATTTTGTGGCTTCATGCTTGGTGAGGGTGGATGTTAGTCAGGGTCCTCAGGTGTGCATACAGTACATGGTGTTACATTACTTAACACATGGCATTCATGCCTCAGGTGGTGCTGCAGGGCTGCCTCTGTCCGATGCGCATATTACACTCCCTGTACATGTTTATGAGCAGGTCATGTCATTTTAGGTATCCATGTTATTATTTGAGTGAGTCAGAGGGGGTTTCATTCCCAGGGTTCCTACTGAGCCAGTGTATGTGCTATGCGCTGCCTCTTTGCCAAGGCCAGGGCATACTGGGCACGCCTCCTTCTGCCTACTGGGGCAGGCTCAGGTTGTTCCTCCTCCGAGTCACGCTCTGCCTGTGATGGCCTTGGCAATGGTTTGGGGCTGTTTGGCCCAGCCCTATGCTGGTCCTGCTGCAGCTGTTTTCGCAAGATCACATTATGTAGCATAGCACATACCATGACGATTTGGGTACATGTAGTTGGTGTGTATTGCAAGGCTCCACCAGATGTGTCCAGACACCGGATCCGTGACTTGAGCAGCCCAAACACATGCTCTATTACATTACGTGTTTGTGCATGTGCCTCATTATGGCGTTCCTGTTCAGGTGTGTGTGCGTTTCTGATGGGTGTCATCAGCCACGGCTCCAGTGCATAACCTGCATCCCCCACTAGGTGTCCGTGTGGGATGTCCCCACTGGCAAATGTGTGGTACAGCTGCGTCAAATGCCAGATGTGGGAATCATGGTAGCTCCCAGGGCAGCCAGCACACACATTCATTATTATGCCCTGGGCATCACACACGACCTGGCAGTTGATGGAGGGGAAGCCCTTGCGGTTAATGTAGGCCCTACCCCGCCCACCGGCTGGTGCTTTGATGCGTATGTGCATGCAGTCTATTGCACCCACTACCTCAGGGTATTCCGCTATTTGATGGAAGAGACGCATATTGCTGGCCAATACCTCACGGGCATTGGGGAAATATACATGATCACCGACATGTGCTGACATGGCATCCAGGAACTGGTGCAGTACCCTGGAGGCTGATGCCTGTGATATCCCCATCATATCACCAGTTGGTCTTTGGAAGGTACCTTTTGCTAGTATTCTTAGGCCAACACATACCTTGGTTTCCACTGGGATGGGTTCCCCTCTGTTGGCTCTGTCGGTGAGGCGTGGCCTGCACAGCTCAACTATTTGCTGCAGGAGCTCTCTGTCCACTCTATAGCGCTCTACTATCTCCAGCTCATGTAACCCGTGGTAGGTGACCCTGGGCCTATACACTCTTCTCCGTCTCCTCACTGTGGGTTGTCTGGCACCATCTGCATTGACACCACCCTCAGCAAGTCGCCTAAGTCTCATTATGACAACTATGGCAGCCCCTAACATTTCTGCCCTGAGTTAAGCTTCTTCAGTTTTCACTTCTAATAGCTTACTCCTGTCTTGCAGTGTCTCTTGAGAGAAACATCCTGCACTGCTGTTTGCAGAGTTTTAAGTGCTGGGCTGGGCTACTATTCTGCCTGTGTAATTGCCTGCTTCTAATTGTTTTCACCTGCTAGCTCCAGCAGTATTCCCTGCTAGCTTCCTACTAATTCAGTTGCTTCCTTTTTCCTTTCTGTTTCCTCAGGGGGGAGCAGCGTGCATACCAGCAGAAACACGCTCACAGTGGCTTACACGGGTGCACACATGCTTACACGGTTTACAATCGTCTTATTCGGGTTAAAACGCGCGCACACCCGCGCAAACAGTGTTACAAGTCTGCCAACAGGCTCCTACATGCTCAGTCTGCCCTACATGCGCGCACACCAGCACAGTGTTAAACATCTACCAACATGCTCCCACATGCTCAGTCTGCCTTACACGCGTGCACACTGCCCTACTCGCGCTTCATAGCGTGCACATGTGCACATGCATGACCAGCAAGAAACTTTAGTGTAAGCAACAGTGTACACCTTCCATTCCTTGACTTTCCCATGCTTATCTTGGGGCACTCCTCTTTCCCTGATCTGTGTCTGTCATCTGTCATGTTACACTGACCTCCAATGAACTGCATTTCTTTCTACCATTCCCCCCTGTGATGTCACCTATCTCCTACTCTATTCCTCCCCCTTATGTATCTCTTATACTACTCAGACTGTGCTCATTTGCTATGTGACTGTGGGATTCAGTATCCTAACCCTCATTTACATGAGATTGCCTACTAATGCTTAGTTACATGTCTTAGACTCAGCTTCCCCCCTTAGCAACCACTACACGGTGGCCATGTTGTTTTTGGTCTGCTGGTCCCTGCATTGTCATTCCATGTATTGCATAAAACCCACATTTGTGGGTTTATAACCTTCATTTTTATGTTTTTTGCAGTGCAGCCCATTTGCTGCGCTGCATTTAATTATTTATTATATTATTATATTATATTATTATTTTATTATTTTTGCATCGGGTTACCTTGCCAGTGGCCACATATTTGGCCATTGGCATGCTGCCTGACACATATGCACCCTTTATTTGGAGCTGACACGGCTCCGTTGTGAATTTTGCAGAAACGTACTCAGTTGTCAACTGAGTACATTTCTACAGCTAATACGTCTCTTACACGGGCTGGTTTCTGCTTCGTGGATCGCTAATATACCTCATTTGCATACCTTTCAGCTGCAAGTGAGGTATTTTGCATGTCCACGCCCAGTCCGTGTAAGAGACGTTTTAGCTGGTCTCTTACACGGAGTTTAGGGCTGTTCTGGATCGCGAGAAATGTCTTTGACTAACATAAATCAATGAAATGAGAAAAGTAAAATTTAAAACATGATTTTGCTCTGTACATCATACCTTTATCTACAAACACAAGTTCTAAATGCATAATAATACTTTTTATTTGTAATCACTGTAATACTAGGTTTCACTTAAATGTAGTTTGTTACAGTATTATCTTTTCATAGACCTAGAAACGCAGCCATATTAAAGCAGACGTATATAAGGAATGTTTCTGTAGAAACGACTGACCTTCAGTCAAGAATACTGATAAGAATAAAATGATATAACAGAATGTGCAGTACATTAAGTACAAACAGGCTTGGGAACCAAGGTTAAAGAGGTGTTTAGATCTTGCAGGAAATTTACAGGGTTTTGGCAGGAGAGATACTTCAGACACAGAAGGGAGTAAGTTAGCTAGTTCAGACTGATATGTAGAAAGTCATTGCAGTGCAGTCCTCAAAAGTCTGGTACAGACACTCGAGAGTGAGTGCAGAAGTCAGGTCAAATATCCAGCATTCCAGAATATTAATTATATTACTCAGAAGGAAAGGAATAATTCTCAGTATAATGAATGCAGAAGCTACAAACATTATGATTCATTCTATTTTCCACTGTACATAATAAAGCATTCTTAACTGAACTACAGTGTATGCATACTTTTATTCTTAAAGGTGCAAGAAAAATTCGATCATAAAGGAGAGACCAGAATCTGTTCAGTACAGTTCTGGGTAACTAATAGATAGAGACATCCATTCCGGCCTCATTCCATTTCAATCCAGTATTCTACAGTCCTTTCAATTTTTACAGTCTCCAAACTCCTATATTCAAAATTAGTGATATTTTAGGCACCATTGCAAGTATAATCTTTTACTGTATATAATGGTATACTGCCACACAATGGTTATTATTACTCATTGCATGTATGATTCAAAAGGACAAGGTATACAAGGGAAACAGCATGTTGCCCTGTGTAGTACAATACCTCTCAACCTTATTTCTTCAAAATGTGGAGCTCTGCTTTCATAATGTGGAACAAATGGTCAAAATGTAGAACACTTACATCTTCAACAAGGAAGCTCACAGGATGGCTAAATCTGTTACTTTCTACTTAAAAGATTATTTTAATGAGTTGATAATATTGAATATTATTTACCATGGATATTGGTTAAAAAATTCTTTACACAAAATGTGTGACAGACACTTCATTGTAGAACATTGAGGAACATGGACTTTTTAAGACTCAGAATGAGGAGGAACAATCTTCATAATGAGGTACACTTGAGAGATATATGTAGTACATTTTCAAGGAGCATAACTTTTATTCCAACATGAGGCAGACAACTGAATTTAAAAGCTATAAGAATATTAATAATTTCATTTCCACATTTGCAAACCTTGAACTCTTTCTTATATTAAATACTTGACCTCTTTGAGGCATAATTGTAAATAGTATTTAGGACTAAATGTAATGATATCCTGACACCTAGTGGCCATTATTGATCATTGCATGTATGTCTCAAAAAAAGGTAGTATGTTGTTCTTCTTTCGGCTTTTCCCGGTCAGGGGTTGCTACAGCAGAACTCCGGTCCGCTAATGATTGGCAGTAAATTTTTATGGATGCCAAGGTGCCAGCTCGATGCCCAACCTTCAACAAAGGCATGCCCATCAAGCATGTCTTTTGAACGCCACCCAACTGCGGGGAGGACAAGCAGACTCCACACAGAAGGCACTCCAACCAAGAATCGAATGGGAGAACCTCTTGCTGTGAGGCGACAATGCTACCGCTGCACCACCGAGTTATTACCCATCATATTAGCCCAACACACATTATTCGGCATATAGGTTCATAGGTAGGTACTCGGCTATCGGCCCTAGGGCCTATATAAGCCTAGCCAAAAAGGTACCCTGGCTTTCGCTACCCAAGAAAATTATTTTCCTGTGCCCCTGCTGAGCAGAGCCACAAAAGTGATCCCCAGGATGAATTTCGTATTTCCCATCCAATCATCAAGATTTTTCTTGAAGAGTGCTAAAGAGGAGCTTTGTTTGATATAGACAGGTAGTTTGTTCCAGAGTATGGGAAGTCTCTGGGACAGGAATCTATCCCTCCAGCATGTTCTGTTTATTGTGGTGACAAGATTTAGATCCCTAGAGCATGTAGCTCAGAGGGATTAGGATTTCTTTAAGTGGAACATGTCCAACAGCTCTGGATTTGACATAGCTTTGTATGTTAGGCAGAGATCGCCTCTGAGTAGGTGATATGTGACAGAGTAAAGCTGGAGTTTTTTGAGACAGTTTGCATAGAGCATCTGTTTGAGGCTGGTAATCCTTTTTGTGAGGTATTTCTGTGGCCTTTCCAGTTGTTGTAGATGTCTTGTGAAGTACATACCAAAAGGGGCGTTGCACTCCATAATGGGTCTAATGAGTGATGAGTAGAAGGGAACAATGACCTCTTTATTCCTGGATGAGAAACCTTTTGTGATGAGGTGTGCCACGTTGAAGCATTTTCTGACTACTGTGGCAATGTGATTATCAAAGGAGAGACTACTGTCCACTTGTGTCCCAAGGTCTCTTATCACATTTTTGGTGTTAAGTAGACTACCGCCTATGTGGTAGTTCATGGGTACAGAGTTTTTACCAAAAGGGATGACAATGCACTTTTTGGCATTGAGCTTGAGGCCATGGCTTTGACACCAGGCATCTGTCTCAGTGAGGCCCTTTTGTAGGATGCCCACATTGTTAGGAGTTTAGATTATGGCTCCTAGTTTTCAGTAATCTGCAAACTTCATTAGTTAAAGACCTTCTGTGTTAGCCTGTACCTCAGAGAAGTAGATACCAAACAGGAGAGGACCCAGAAATGAACCCTGTGGTACTCCACTTGTCACTAGTCTGAAGTTGGATTTGGAGTCTGCTACTTTCACAGTGTGGGTTCTGTCAGTGAGCCATTTGGCAACCCATCTTGTGACATAGGGATTTATACCTAGTTTAGTGAGTTTATCTATAATTCCAGAGTGGGGAATAGTGTTGAAAGCCTTGGAGAGATCTAGATAGGCTGTGTGAACCACCCTACCCTCATCTCTGGCTTTGGTGACTGCTTCAAAGACGTCTATCAGGTTTAGGAGACATGATCAGCCTTTTGCAAACCCGAACTGGGTGGGGTCCAGTGTTTGGAGATTACCAATGTCTTTGTTTATAAGTTCCATGATGATATAATCCATGGCCTTGCAGACCAATCTCATCAGGCTAATGGGCTGGTAGTTCTTGGGGTCCGTGGTGGATTACCCTTTGTGGAGTGGGATAACCGTCGCTGTGCACCATTCAGCAGGAACAAAGCCTGAGGTGAGGCTATGATTGAACATGGTGCTTAGGTGGGGTGCCACTTTGTTCTGCAGTTCATGTAGAATGCAGCCTGGGATGTTGTCAGGTCCCATGGATGCTGTGTTCTCGGCTTTGGAGAGTGTGGTTTTTACCTGTGCAGCCGTAATTACATGAACTTTGCATTCTTCCAGTATAGAGATGGGCCCTTTAGGGGGTGAGAGGGGGGTAAATTAGCACTGTACCTATCTGCCAGGATGTTGGCAATATCAGTAGGTTCTGTATATTTAGTGCCATTGTGCTGTAACTCAGAGCAGATCTGAGTGTTGCCATTAAGATTCTTGATATAGCTATAGAATGCTTTGTGGTTTTCTTTAGAAACAGTGGCGATTTTGTTTTCATAACTAGCGTTGGAGGATTTTATGATGGATCTCAGCTTCTTACTGAGGCTGACCAGGAAGTTCCTCCAGTCATGGGATTTTACTCTTTTTTGCAGCAGTTTCTTTCTTCTGTTGTAGAGTTTGTTTATGGCAGGGGATCACCAGATTGGCTTCCTTTTTTTGGAAAATAGCATCTTGGTTCTGTTAGGGATAGCATGATCCATTAACTCATGTAAGTGCTTATAAAGTGCATTTGTGTAGGATTCAGCAGTCGTACCTCTATTGTCCGTCTGCATGGGTGTCATGAAGTTTGCCACTTCTGTCTTAAGAAGCATGAAATTGGCTTTGGAGAATTTTTTTATGGTGGTATGTTGAGCAAAAGAGTTGGTACATGAGTACTTTTCCCAGTTAATGGTGGGGTAGTTGAAATCAGCCATTATTAGGGTGTTAGGTTGTACCCTAATATTTACCAGTGTATCAAGAAATGAGGAGTGGGAATCCTGGGGCATGGTGGGGGATCTGTAGCAAGCTACAATTTGGATTGAGGTCTTGCCCAGAGTTAGTTGCACTTGGATAATTTCAGATGCATTATGCTGAGCAACTAGCCTGGAGGCGCGGATATCCTTAATGAATATGGACACTCCTCTGCCTTCAGTATTTTGGTCCAGGTTAGGTGGCCGAAAGGTATGGTATGAATTATAGTATAGTAATGCAGGGGTGCTCTATTTAGCCTTGAACCAGGTCCCTGTCACTGCACAGATATTGATGTTCTCCATTTTAAGGAGTGCCTCAAGTGAGTGCATTTTGAGGTTTAGACTTCTAGCACTGAGTAGCATTACCCTCAGATTTTGCTTGCTTCTATCTGTTACAGTGGTGAATTTGTCATTTGAGCCTTGCCTAAAAAAGGCACTATAGGGGTGGCAAGAGCCTTAGCCAGTGTCCGGAATCCCAAGGGTGACAGGTGCAGGCCATCTCTGGCAAAGCATCATGGTTCGTCGATCATGTCATCCCAGGCAGACAGATACTGGATCCCTTTAGAATGACATTAGAAGCTTAGCCAATTGTTGAAATCAATCATTTTGTCCTTATACTCTGGTATCATTTCGGGTGATGGCAGGATGCTATTCAGGGCTAGGGTCATACCTTCCTGGGCTACAAGATTGGAGAGCTCCTCCGTGTCTCTTTTAATGTATATGCTTATCAATCTTAAAACTAATCAGGGGTACAATAGCAATATATTTCTAACCTCAAAAATATCCATTCATGCCAGGTTTATACATTGCCAGTAGATTAATAATAATTTATAACTTTTCTCTTTTATCTACAAGAATGTTTTTCAGTTAAAGAGAGTATTTTTAAATACTATTACTTAGCAGACAGACAGATATTTTTGCAATGCTGGCTAGCTATTGTTCTTAACTGAACCTGATTATTTTACAGTACCTGAAAAGAGGAGAACTTTCTTATTTTTTTGGAATGGAAGGTCTTTAGCTACTAAACCCCATATAGTTAGTTAAAAGGAGGTGTTGGACAGGCTTATTTCAGTTATTTAATGATGTATACAAAACAGGTATATATTTATGACAAAAATCAGAAGCAAATAAGTAAATTTAGGAAGAGAAGCAATCCCATATCTGAGGTCAAAAATCATAGCACTATACCTAAGTCATAGGACTTGAGATGTATTGTTTAATCCTAGCCTGACATCAGTAACATCAGAAAGGTGCCCAGATGGAAGCTGTCTTTTTGTTGGTAGGAGGTGAAGGGGTATGCTGTACATACATAAGACAGCAGCAACTTGAAATATATTACTGTAACCACTTCTAGCCTTCACTTTCAACCTAATCAAACACCAAAGGGGGATACAAAAATATGACTGTGTTTTTTAGAAGGGTAGGGAGGCAGGTATTATTTCCAGATATGATTTAGTATCATTTGTATTCTCAGTTTATTGTGAACTATTGTGTCAGCTTTGAGCACTGAGCCTTGAATACAACTTATTTCTTCTTAGAATTAAAAAAAGACTGAATTTCTTTCCTTATGATTTCTATTCAGGCAGTAACTGGATCAAGAGATTGGGAAAAACTTATAAAACACACCACAGGGCATGTATAACCCCTAAGCCCCTAGACCACCAGCATATTTCTTCCACAGTTATTACAGTGCAGGGTTTGTCAGGTAAGGTGTGTTGAAAGGATGTAAAAAAAAAAGCAGAATATTGTTATGCATTACAAAAAAAAATACATTTTGGAAATATAGAGTTTATTTTAGAGCATTTATTATAACTGTATTTGCCTTAATAATGCTACAACTCAAGTGCTCTAGGTTGCACTGCATCTGAATTGTTTGTGTGTTTTAGCTGCTTTTCTGTATATATATATATATATATATGGGTCCATATCACTACATCGACAAGTCATAACATCGACATTCAGTACTCCGACACGAAATCACCGACAGATTAAATAACCGAAATCCCACTTCACCGACATTCACAAGTTCGACAACAAAGCAGTCACTAAGTAAATGCCCCTAACCACTGCACAAAACTCCTACACGTACTAAACCGGGTCTACTTCAACACACTACACTACATAGCATACACACTAGCCCTGACCCAAACCCTAACCCTAAGGTCCGACACTATCGCACACTTCACCTACCTGCACCCTAACCCTAACTCACTTACCCACCCCTAGCCCAAGCTGACACTAACGCACTTCACCTACCTGCACCCTAACCCTAACTCACTTACCCACCCCTAGCCCAAGCTCCGACACTATCGCACACTTCACCTACCTGCACCCTAACCCTAACTCACTTACCCACCCCTAGCCCAAGCTCCGACACTAACGCACTTCACCTACCTGCACCCTAACCCTAACTTACTTACCCACCCCTAACCCAAGCTCCGACACTAACGCACACTTCACCTACCTGACTGCTTTGTTGTCGAACTTGTGAATGTCGGTGAAGTGGGATTTCGGTTATTTAATCTGTCGGTGATTTCGTGTCGGTGTACTGAATGTCGATGTTATGACTTGTCGATGTAGTCATATGGACCCGTGTATATATATATATATATATATATATATATATAGAGAGAGAGAGAAAGAGAGAAAGAGAGAGACTTCTCTGTATATGTAGACTAGCTACTTATTCTACTGTATTACTGTCTCTTAAATCGTTTTTCAGTTGTGCACTTGCCTTGCTTCATTTAAAAAGTTTTAAATTGCTAATTTTGTAGAGTTTTAATTGCATTTACTGATTAGGACTACACACTCAAGTGTGTTAGCCTTTTCTGTGTTTATTTACTGTATTAATGCATTGTTTAGCCTGTTTTAACAAAAAAAAAATACTATCTTGTTTGCTCGTTTCCCACCTTTCCTAGCCAGTCCAGATCCCAGGCTTTGCTGGTCTTAGGACTTTATTTTCTGTGCTCAGAGCTATCCAGACCTTGCTGTAGTAGAGGGAAGTCCTGCTGCTTACCAGTGGGAGTGGTGAGGATTGTACTGCCTATCTAACACTAGAGGAGTGGTTTCCAGCTCTGAAATTGTAATTTTATTAGCCTGTTTGTGCTGATTTCTATCTCTTTCAACTTTCTGGCTTAAAACCCGTGCGTTTGCACATTTTTCACATCGTGCAGCACTGTGAGGCTACAGTTAAACTATCCAGGTGCCAGAAAGTCTGCTCTTCAAATTTTCCCTTAGAACTAGCTGGTTTCTCAGTAGTAGCACTAAAATCTGAACCCCTGTGACTAGCACTTGCTCTAGAACCTGCTGAAAAGCACTAGGAAGCCTGAAACTGATACACTCAACTCTCCTTCTCAACAAGGAGAAATTAATCATAGGCACTAAACAGCCTATAATTGCAAAGTACCTTGCAAAGGTAAGGGAAACCAGCTCTTATACTTTACAAAAAAAGCACTTAAACAGGCATGTCCAAGGGTCAGCTTCTGGTGATTTCTCCTGTCCACCTGGTGAATCTGGGCATACTGGGGCAATGCGGCAACTGCCTCATGTACGCAGACAACCCTCTCCTCCTACCACCCAACACTACAACCTGCGAGAGATGCACTTACATAGCCAAACTAGAAGCAAAGCAAAGCTCTCTCTGGCCATGATTGTGCTAGACAGTCAAGACGAGAAGGTTAACACCTGCACTACACCTCAAGCAACTCATAGCCCTTCAAAACCCACACCATCAACACCCACACATAGCAACACTAACCAAGCCCCTTAACATTAACCTGCCCAAGCAACAAGGACCTCCTAAGCTGAAATGCAAACAAACACCAGTCACAACCAAAGTGACGCATAGCTTACAACACCAGTGTGCCACCCAACAACAGCCCCTAAGTCAAGACACTGTCCCCAACACTTTAGTCATAGGTGACTCTATAGTCAGGCACACTGATGTCCCACTCACCAGGCTGAGCAAGGAGAAAATTACAGTCAGCTGCCTGTCGGGTGCCAGGATCCGCTACATAATGCATGCACTCAAGTCACTCCACAACAAGTACAAATATGACTCTGTCATTGTCCATGCTGGAGTGAATGACTTGAGATGTACCTCCCTGGACTATGTGAAAAGAGACATGGAAGAGGTCTCTGATCATGTGGCCCAGGCAGGTATGACCCTAGCCCTGAGTAGCATCCTGCCTTCGCCCAGAATGATACCACAGTATAAGGACAAAATGATTGACTTCAACAATTGGCAAAGCTTCTGGTGTCATTCAAAGGGGATCCAGTATCTGTCTGCCTGGGAAGACATGACTGACAAACCACGATGCTTTGCCAGAGATGGTCTGCACCTGTCAGGTTACTGGCTAAAGCTCTTGCCACCCCTATAGTGCCTTTTTTAGGCAAGGTTCAAAGGACAAAACCACCATTGTAACAGATACAAGCATGCAAAATCTGAAGGTAATGCTACTCAATGCTAGAAGTCTAAACCTCAAAATGCACTCTCTCGAGGCACTCCTAAAAATGGAGAACATCGATATCTGTGCAGTAACTGAGACCTGGTTCAAGGCTCCAGAGAGCACCCCTGCTATACCAGGCTACAACTCTTACCACAAGTTTTGGCCACAAAACCAAGACCGAAACTCTAAAGGTGGAGGAGTGTCCATATTTACCAAGGATATTCACACCTCCAGGCTAGTTGCCCAACACAATGCATCTGAAATTCTCCAGGTACAACTAACACTAGGTAAGACTGCAATTCAAATTGTAGCTTGCTACAGATCCCCCACCATGCCCCAAGATTCTTACTACACCTTTCTAAACATACTGGACAATATTAAGATACAACCAAACACCCTAATACTGGGTGATTTCAACTACCCTGCCATTAACTGGGAAAACTACTCGGGTACCAACTCCTTTTCCCAACGGTTCTTGGAATTCATAAATTCCAGTGCCCTAGATCAACTAATCCATTGTCCCACCAGGGGCTCCAATATCCTAGACCTGGTCATTACTAACATGGGAGATAGATGCTCCACACCAGTGGTCACCCCCTCATTGGTCAGGTCTGACCATAAGCAAATCACCCTTGACATCCACATCCCACTCCCACCCCCAGTAAGGAAACCTCCTTAAAAAACTTCTCCAAAGCCAACTTCATGCTACTGAAGTCAGAAGTGACAAACTTCATGACACCCATGCAGATGGGATCTGAAAGTTCGACTGCAGAATCCTACACTAAGGCACTGTGCGAGCACATCCACTCATGCATGAATCGTGCCATCCCAAATAGAACCAAGATGCTCTCCTCCAAAAAACAGGAGGCCAATCTGGTGGTCCCCTGCTATAAAAAACTATACAACAGAAGGAAGAAACTGTTGCAGAAAAGAGGAAAATCCCAGGATGCAAAAAACTCCCTCACCAGCCTCAGTAAGAAGCTGAGATCCCTCATAAAATCCTCAAAAGCTAGTTACGAAAATAAAATTGCCAAAGATTCCAAAGACAACAGCAAGGCATTCTATAGTTATGTCAAGAATCTAAATGGCAATGCTCAGATCTGCTCTGAGCTTCAACAGAATGGCATTAAATATACTGATCCCAAGGATATTGCCAATATCCTGGCAGATTGATTTAGTGCCAACTTCACCCCCCTCTCACCCCCTAAAGGGACCATCTCAATACCTAACGATTACCAAATTCCAGTAATCACGGCCACACAGGTAGAAACTGCACTCTCCAAAGCTAAGAATACAGCATCCATGGGACCAGATGACATCCCAGGCTGTGTATTACATGAACTACAAAATGAACTGGCACCTCACTTAAGTGTCATGTTTAATCATAGCCTCACATCAGGCTTCATGCCCACTGAGTGGCGCACAGCCACAGTTATCCCACTCCACAAGGGGGGATCCACCTTGGATCCCGGGGACTACTATCCCATCAGTTTGACGAGCCTGATCTGCAAGGGCATGGAACGCATTATAATGGAACTTATAAACAAAGACATTGGCAACCTTCAAACACTGGACCCCACCCAGTTTGGGTTTGTGAAGGGACGATCTTGTCTCGTGAACCTGATTGATTTCTTCAAATCAGTCTCCAGAGCTGTGGACGAGGGTAAGATGGTCCATGCAGCCTATCTGGACCTCGTGAAGGCCTTCAACACCATCCCCCACTCTGGAATCATAGATAAACTTACTAAGCTGGGCATAAATCCCTACGTCACTCGATGGGTTGTCAACTGGCTTACTGACAGAACCCACACTGTAAAAGTAGCTGACTCCAAATCCATCTCCAGATAAGTGATAAGTGGAGTACCTCAGGGTTCAGTCCTGGGACCACTCTTGTTTGGCATCTACTTCTCTGAAGTACAGGCCAGCACTAAGGGACTCTGACTAACAAAGTTCGCAGATGACTGCAAAATGGGAGCCATTACTGAATCCCCAAATGATGTGGATATTCTACAAAAGGGCCTTACAGAAACAGATGCCTGGTGCCAGAGTCATGGGCCCAAGCTTAATGCCAAGAAATGTATAGTTATCCCCTTTGGAAAAAAACATGTACCCATGAAATACCACATAGGTGGCAGTACACTAAACATTGAAAGTGTGATGAGAGACTTAGGAGCACAGGTGAACAGTGGTCTCACTTTCAATAACCACATCGCCGCAACAGTCAGGAAATCCTTGTATGTGGCACACCTCATCACTATCATCCAGAAAAAAGGAGGTCATTGTCTCACTGTACTCATCCCTCATTAGACCCATTATAGAGTATATTGCCCCGTTTGGTATGTACCTCACAAGGCATCTGCAACAGCTGGAAAGGCCGCAGAAATACCTCACTAAAAGAATCACAGGCCTAAAGCAGATGCCATATGCTGACGATTTAAAAAAACTCCAGCTATACTCTGTGGCATATTGTCCACTCAGAGGCAATCTCTGCTTAGCATACAAGGCCATGTCAAACCCTGAGCTGTTGAACATGCTCCACTTAAAGAAATCCCAATCCCTCAGAGCCACATGCTCCAGGGATCTAAACCTTGTCATCTCAATGAACAAAACATGCTGGAGGGCTAGGTTCCTGACCCAGAAACTCCCCATACTCTGGAATAGACTGCCCATACATGTCAAGTAGAGCGCCTCCTTGGCCCTCTTCAAAATGAACCTTGATGATAGGATGGAAGATAGGAAATTCACCCCGGGGATCATGTCAGTCGCCCTGCTAGACAGGGGTCCAGAGAAGTAAATATTGTGGGAGAAAATACCCAGGGAATTGTTATGGTTAGGCTTGTATAGGCCCTAGGGCCGATAGCCTACTACCAACCTATGAACCTATGAACCAAAGTATGGTTCAAAAGGATAATGTGTTCATGAAAACAGCATGTTACATGACAGATTACATTTTCAACGTGCATGTATTTTCTTCCAAGGTAAATTGCATTTTAAAATTTATAAGAATACTTATCATTTAATTTCTAAATTTGCAAACCCCAAACTCCTACATTAAGTACTCGTGATGTAACAGACACAGTTGCATACATTATTTAGGACTAAACATAATGATATGCTACCATCTAGTGGTCAATATTGCTCATTGCAAGTTCAGGCAGCGCAAACATGAAAAATTAATTATTACCCGTGATATTACTCCAAAACACATTGTTCAGCATATATGTTTATCAATCTTAAAAATAATCAAGGAAATAATAGTAGTATATTGCTAACCTCAAAAATATTCACTAATGCCAGGTTTATACACTGCCACCAGACTGACAATAATTGTTCTCTTGTCTAAAAGTTTGTTTTTTTAAAGACAGTTGTCTTTTGGTATATCTGTATATAGTCTCTCTCTCTCTCTCTCTCTCTCTCACACACACACACATTTAATGTCACTCAGATGGACGGCAATCATTTGTTTCTATTCCCATGATATTTATCCCACGTAAGGGAAGCACTTGAAGGTGCAAACCACCATGTATCTCACCCAGTGTGAAGTACATGTGATTAGTTGTCTCATACCAAAAGTTTGGCCAGTGTTTGCAGATATAATAATGTATCTTAGCATGCATTTATCTTCTCAGTTTATTGTGAACTGCTTTTTGTGAGCTATGAGCATTAAGCTATGCATACAACTTATTTCTTTCTTGAAATAAAAACAAAATTAGACTGAATTTCTTTCCTTATGATTTTTGTTCAGGCCATCCTTGGATCAACAGATTGGGAAAAAGCTTTAAAATGTACCTCAGAGCTTCTTTAACCCCAAGACCACCAGTAATTACAGTGCAGTGTTGGTCAGTTAGGATGTGTGGTAGAGAAGTAGAATATAACCCCAAGGCCAGCAGTAATTACAGTGTACTGTTGGTCAGTTAGGATGTGCAGTAGGGATCCAGGATATAACCCCAAGGCCAGCAGTAATTACAGTCTAGTGTTGGTCAGTTAGGAGGTGTGACAGAGTTTCAGGATATAACCCCAAGGCCAGCAGTAATTACAGTGTAGTGTTGGTCAGTTAGGAGGTGTGTAGTATTGGTCAGTTAGAAGGTGTGATAGGGATGCAGGATATAACACACCAGGGGCAGCAATATCCTAGATCTGGTCATTATCAACATGGGCAACTGGTGTTCCATACCAGAGGTCAATTCCTTGTTGGTCAGATCCGACCACAAGCAAATCACCCTAGACATCCACATCCCAGCCCCACCCCCCATTAGGGATAATTCAATAAATACTGGTCTCTGTTGATAGTGTCTGTAATCTTCAATTTGCTGTTACCATAAGTGGTAACAAGCCTTAAGATATCCATGTCTGCCTTCTGTGGACTACCACTTTGATAGTCCAAAAGGCTGGCCCAGCTCTGCCAAGAAGCATATCTATGTGTTTGTGTTATGTCTGGCTTTTTGTAACTTCAAGATGTAAATCTATTATCCAAATCATGTGCTTGTTTCTCAAATTCAGGATAATTACTGCAGAGTTCCCTAATATGAAGATATTGTGACTTAGGATTGCTGTTCACTGCAGATATGATTTATATCTTTAGGTTATCAAAAGCAAGCTGTAACACAAGCACACAGATATGCTTCCTGTCAGAGCAAGTCCAGACTTTTGGAATAGATACAATACAATCACCTGAGTGCATTTTGCTCAGATTTGACTGTACAGTGCTATGGTAGTTGGAAAGTAGAAAATAATATTACACAGGCTGCTGATAAACTAAAATTTTAAATTAAGTAATGTACAAATATTTGTAATATCCCTCACAGTAGTAAACCCAGAACAAAAAATGTCTTCAATTTAGGGAGTATGCAAACATTTGGAAATGTTCCACAGCTTTTTCAGTATTCACAATGTTTTCCTGAATAGATTCAAGGTTTCTAAATCTATGCTTCCTGTCCCCTCTTTTAAAAAGGTTTTAATAGCTTTCGAAAATGGGCAGAATTCAGACGTGATGCCATATTGGAGAACAGCCATTCTCCAACAGGGTATTAATGCATGAGGAGAGTTTGGTATTAAGTCCCCGGCATCACAGTGTCATTTTCAAGCTCCAATAAAGCACTGAATGAGACAAAATGGCTGCTATCCTGTTTCCACTTATTAAATGCTGCAGTTTAGCGAACATAAAAAAACCCCTAATAAATAAATGAAAAGACAGAGAGAGAGTACACTTACTTATCAACTTCTTTGCTCAATAATTCTGGAGAAAGCCAGTAATAACATGATGAGAAAGACCCAAAATCAATGACAATTTTTAAGTATTACCCTAATTCACTTGAAAACTTAATAAAGCAGGCAGTTTTGATTCAACATGATTTTTTTGAACAATAAGATACATGAAAATGGTTGTAGTCCTCTGACATTTACTAGAAAAACAACATTTTTTAAGGGAAAGAACAAACATTTGAGACAAATTCAGGGATGTTCTGCAAAATTAGGGACAACTGAGAGGTACGTTGGGAGGGGGGTATTACTTTGTTCTATAAGTATTTTTACATTTTATTGATCACAATGAGATGTCTGAAGTGTAGACAGTACTAAGAATGATATCCTATGAGTGAGATATTAAAGAAAGGCCCCATCTGCTTGAGTTGGTGGTAGCTCAGGTGGATGTAAAAGATTCCAAGGCATTTATCTAAGAGTAAGGGTACTTTATTAAAATGTTTAACTACAATCAAAACAAAAAACAATATCCAGATGTGTGTACACTTCTACTAAATATATATATATATATATATATATATATATATATATATATATATATATATGTATATACTAGAATGCAAAAAAATGAATGAACCACTCAGAAATTCTGCAAACAAAAGTGCTGAAAAAACAAAAACAATCTAATAAACATATACTACATATTACGTCTCCAGTCTTTGTGATGCAACCATTATTTTCAGTTTTCTAACAGCAAAGTACAGTCCCACAATTTGTTTAACAACAATTTTTCACAATGGGTTTTCCACAAAATTCATGTAGGACCTATAATAATTCTGTCATAACATTCTATATATTCATTTTGTAAGTCACTATAATATCCACATATAAAAGTGGAAATATTTAAGGTAAATAATTTAATTTATTTATGTCATATTGATTGTTGACTTCTTTCCAATGCAACTTCACTGCACCACAATCTAATAAGGAATGTGTTATTGTCTCCTCCATGTGACAAACGTGATATAATCTTTCTTCCTTAGCTTTGTACTTTGAATTTTAACAGGCAATTTTCCTATCCTTAATATCCAGACAAAGTCCTGAATCTCTAAAATTTCCTTTATATTTATTTAATGATATTTAATTTAGTTTTTATACTGATCCGATAAATGTTTGAAAGCCCTAAATATATAATGGGAATCCATACTGTTCACATACAATAATTATCTAGAAATACAACAATTGTTAATATCAATTTTCTAATCTATTATTTTTGCAAAAAAATTGCATAACAGAATTATCTACTTGTGTTTTTGTTTTCCCAATATGCAAGCTTTCAAATATCCCTTTATATTTTTCCACAAAATTCTTTATTTAAGATGTTCCAACAGTCTGAATAGTTTTACCTACTTCTAGCTTAACATAAAAACTGTAAGAACCATAGAAGCCATATCAACTTGTAAATATGCTTTTAAAAGTTTAATATGCTGTATCATGGATTGTAACTTTATGGTAGTAAAAATTAATGTCTGAAAAAGTGAATTAATATTAAAATCTCATAATTGTGTGGGGTTAGCTCCATCTGTAAGCTCCTCCCAGTCTCCTGCAATAAGGAAACCAGTGATGTCATTTACATCTTCCAACAGGGGAGTCGCATAATTAAAGAAAAGTGTTGGTGTTATAAATTTTCAATAGCAGTCCCAAAAGGAACCAGCACTAAAAACTATATTCAGACAACAAAAAATGGTGTATAGTCCCAGTCTCACTGCACAGAAATAAACCAGTACTCTACCAATGAATCAGCACTCTTGACATCAGAATCAGAAAGTACAAAATTTATTTAAAACAACCCCATCATTGCAAACATGTTTCACAGTAGCTTCAGTAGTGTCAGCTATCATATTAAATAAAACAAGAAGAAGCTTCACAAAAGGCACATTAGCTTTACATATCAAATTACTGATCGTGTGGCCCTTTCAGAACTCGGAGACATCCCTAATCTTTTAGAAAAACATGAACTACTGCGGCCGCTGAAACTGAACTCTTTTAGAAAACCTGGGCTTAATTATTATTGCTCCGTAAAAAGCATACGAGATCTCAGAAATTGTTTGAAGCACTATTAAAAGACTGATATGGCACTGATTAATTCTGGCATTACTTGCTTATATTATGTTTAAAAATAAATATCAAACACTGTTTACTTCTTTTAGCACCAACTTACAATATTATAAAGGACATACTAATGTGGCTCATGTATACATTAATAATTTTTGATGGCTCCACATTAAATGCTACTTTAGATTTTAAACTGAACACTTTTGTTACATTTTTTTCCTTTTAGGCAGTGCAAGTCTGATAGTGCACACAATGGGCAAGGGCCTAGTCTGATAGTGCACACAATGGGCATGGGCCTAGTCTGATAGTGCACACGATGGGCATGGGCCTAGTCTGATAGTGCACACAATGGGCATGGGCCTAGTCTGATAGTGCACACGATGGGCATGGGCCTAGTCTGATAGTGCACACGATGGGCATGGGCCTAGTCTGATAGTGCACCACGATGGGCATGGGCCTAGTCTGATAGTGCACACGATGGGCATGGGCCTAGTCTGATAGTGCACCACGATGGGCATGGGCCTAGTCTGATAGTGCACACGATGGGCATGGGCCTAGTCTGATAGTGCACACGATGGGCATGGGCCTAGTCTGATAGTGCACACGATGGGCATGGGCCTAGTCTGATAGTGCACACGATGGGCATGGGCCTAGTCTTTTTCTTTTTTAAAGGTTGCAATTACTCTTAGTAAGTCATGGTAGTACTGCGGTTGTGTTGTTGCCTCACAGGAAGAGGTTCTCCTGTTCGATTCTCAGCTAGTGTGCAGGGAGTGCCTTCTGTGTGGAGTCTGCATGTCCTCCCCATGGTCGCGTGGCCTCCGAAAGACATGCGTGAATGGGCGTGCCTTTGCTGAAGGTTGGGCATAGGGCTGGCAACTCAACACCATAAAAATCTACTGCCAATCATTAGCGGACCGGAGTTCCGCTGTGGCGACCCCATACAGGGAAAAGACAAACAAAGGTTGCAATTACTCTTGAGTGCACTATTGCACACTCAAACTGTTTTCTTAGTCAAATGCCAAATTTTAACAGATCCCCTTGGCTTTAGTGCTTTATTTTTAACATTTATCACTGTATTTCCAGCTTACACTTATTTTTGCTTTTCATCCTACTTAGGTTTTCAGTTGTATATCTATACACATGTGCATTCATATTATATTTAATTTTTAAAGTGAACATCACACCCTCCACACTGCAAAGTTGCTTTTTGGTTTGTTTTGGACCCAATATAGGTTGCGTACTGTTTTTCTCTGAGACTTTGAGGGACACCATGGATTTCTCTTTTTGCTATCATATTAAATAAGCAGTCAAGCAAATATATGTGACCATCATAAGACAATGAAATGAGAAAAAAAACAAAAGTGCAGGTATACTACAGCAACTTGTAGTATTTTCAATAAAAACAAGTCTCTGAAACCAACCTTCAGTTTGGAAACTTTATTTACAACAAAACCACAAAATGGGGAGCAACATACACATGACTGAGTGCACGTGCACACACACACACACACACACACACACACACACACACACACACACACACACACACACACACTCACACATGCATGCATGCACACACGCACACACACACACACACACACACACACACACACACACACACACACACATGGATGCACACACGCACACAAACACACACACACACACACACACACACACATGGATGCACGCATGCACACAAAGACACACACACACACACACACACACACACACACACACACACACACACGGATGCACGCACGCACACAAAGACACACACACACACACACGGATGCACGCACGCACACAAAGACACACACACACACACACACACACACACACACACACACACACAGACCAGTTTGGTTGCATTCATGCCCCTACTCCCTACAGACATGAACTCATAGGTCCTCACCCATACCCCCACACACACACACACACACACACACACACACACACACACACACACACACACACACACACACACACACACACACACACACACACACAAAATTCATGCAATACTAGCTTATTTTACAAAGGAAAACTCAACAATTTCAGTACTCCAGAGAACTTCCATGACAGCTACTCATTGACCAACAGGTTGATTAGAGATAACAGCTCTCACAGTGTGAAAACTAAAAAAAAAATAAAAAAGACAGTAAAAACTACCAGTTTCAGCAAAATTCAGTTACTGGCTAGTAACTGCATTACCTGGATGCCAGCAAATAAAAAATATGGAAAAAGTAAAGAGAAAATCAACCAGAAAATGGAGTTGACAAAACTCTGGTTGGGAAGAACCTTGCAACATTTCAGCAAAAAGCATTTCACATTTTAGCTTTGGGAGGGAGAGGGATACCAGTAATTAACAGGAAAAATACATCAAATGTACTCAGATATATAAAATAAGTGAAACACTGAACGACTTTATAAAGTCAAATAGCAAAAGTCAGGAAAATGGAAGAAGCCTTAAGTAGTTATTTGGATGAACTGATAAAACTGCAAAAAAACAGAAGATAAAATTAAGAAAAAATCAGGCTGAGCAAGAGGGCTCTGAAGAAGAGCTGTTTCAAAAAGTAGTAGAGATAGAAGACAAAACAGACAGATAAAGCATGAAATTTTCTTCAGTACCTGAGAAATTGGAAGGAAAAGACTGCATTTGTTTTATAAAAGTACTAATAAGGTACAAATAAGCATCTGGATTGGTATTCCACTGCAGAGTTTGGTAACTAAGAGGGCACATGGTGTATATACTCCAAATCTGACCAGGAGACAGCAATCATGACTTACATTAGCAATGGTGCAATCATACCAGCAGAAATAGCTGCTCCTGACAAAACTGTGGAAGAATGGGAAAGTATTAAAAACTGGGAAACAGAGTCATCATCATCATCATCAACGCCCTTTTTCCCATTTTTCTACATGGGGTCAGGGTATCGTGTTAACTGTCTCTCGATTCAGTGCCATACTCCTGCCATCTTCAACACTCATGCCTGACTGTCGCAGATCTTCTTTCACACAATCCATCCACCTCTTTGCTGGACATCGTCGCTTCCTCTTACCTTCTTCCTGTCTGTACTAAATCTTCCTCACCAGATTGTCTTCTGCTTTTCTATACATGTGCCCAAACCACCATAATTGTTCTCTTTGATTTTTTCTGCAATTGGATCTACTTTGGCTTCTGCTCTTATGTCCTCATTTCTTCGCCTGTCCCGCAGTGTACATCCTATCACCTTTCTCAGGTACTTCATTTCCATCACCTCTAGCTTCTTCAACTGTTCTGCTTTTACTTCCCAGGTTTCTGTACCATACAGTAGTACTAGTTGCACCACTGTCTTGTACACCTTACTTTTCAGCTTCTTTGGCATTCTTCTGTCATAGACTATACCTGATACTCTATGCCAGTTGGCTGCAGCCCCTCTAATTCTAGCTTTGACCTCTTCATTCAGACTACCCTTCTCCTAAACCACCCCTCCCAGATACTTGAAGCTGTTTACCTGTTCCACTATCTTCCCTTCTATCTCTATTCTCAGCTTCTTATGATTTCCTCAATTTGCTGCCATTACCACAGTCTTATCTGTTGTGCTGCATCCTGATCTGAATCCAAACTGCTCATCTCCCATCTTACATTCTACCACTCTGCGTATCCATTTATCAATCACCCTCTCCAGGATTTTCATGCAATGTGATTGGAGTTTGATGCCTCTGTACTGCCCACAGTTGTGGATGTCCCCTTTGTTCTTATACACTGGCATGAGTATGCTTATTCTCCAGTCATCTGGGATGCACCTTTCTCTCCACACTGCTATTAGTAGCCTCAGGTGCTATTTCTCCCCTATTTCCCCCGGCATCTTTATCATATCTGCTGTGACCTCATCCGAGCCTGCTGCTTTCCCTGGCTTCATCTTCCTTAGTGCTGTTCTTACTTCTTCTAGGGTGGGCTCCTCTTCTTCTCTCATTGTAGGCTGTTTCTGGGGCAGTGCAGCTTCTGTGGGGTTTTCTTCATTCAGAAGCTGCTGGAAATACTCCTTCCATCTGCCTTTGATGTCCTCTGGACTGGTGAGCAGGTTGTTGCTGGCATCCCTTATGAAGGGTGTCTGACTATCTTCTTTATCTTTTTGTCTTTGCCTTGCAACCTGATATAGTTTCTTTGTGCCCCTTACTGAGTCACTTTCCAGAAGTTGGTACAGTGCCTCTAATGCCCTATTCTTTGCTATTGCAACTTCTTTCTTAGCTTCTTTGTTAGCCAACCAGTAGTTCTTCCTAGCCTGGTCAGCCTTTTCCGTCTCCTACTTCTTCCTGCACTCCTTTTTTCTTTTGATGACTTCCTGGACCTCTGCACTCCACCATCAGCTTTCCTTATGTACCTTATTTCCATACCTGGCTCGGTCACATATCTTTTCTATAGTCCTAACACATGCTGTTTTTAGGTGCTGCCATTCTTCTTCAACTCCACCTATTTCCTCCTCTTCTTGGGGTGATAGAGCCCTGAGTAATTCCTTGAACTGTTGTACTTTCTCTCCAGTCAACTTCCAGGTCTTCAGCCTGATCTATGTTGACCTTAGAGCCTTCTCTGACCACTGCTTGCAGCTGATTGTGGCAACTAGTGGTTTATGCTCTGGGCCAACTGTTTCACTGGGGATGACTTTGCAATCATGGATTCTACCCTAGTGCCTTTTCCTTACTAGGAGGAAGTCTACCTGAGTTGCTACTCCAGTGCCTTTTCCTTACTAGGAGGAAGTCTACCTGAGTTGCATGTTGACTACTCTTGTATGTGATCTTGTAACTGTCTCTTTTTCTTAACCATGTGTTGGCTACTATCAAGCCATTTTCCAGACAGAAGTCTAGAATGGCTTCTCCTTTTTGTTCCTGTTGCCCCACCCATGTGGTCCCAGGCAGTCCTCATATCCTGTTCTGTCTGTCCCAATATGTGCATTCAAGTCACCCATTATCAACACCAATTCAGGTTGTCCTGCTTTATCTAGTAGGTCCTACAACTGCTGTCTGAATGCACTCTTTTCCTCACTATCACAACCCTGCTGTGCGGCATAAACTGAGATTATGAATACTGCCCTATCATTACACTGGAGTCTGACTGCCATGAGTCTGTCATTAATTCTGATGATATCCCTTACTGCCTTCTGAAGCCTTTCTCTCACCACAATTCCTACACCATTATACTGCCCTCCACCTGAGTAGTAGACTCTGGATCCCAAGCCAAGTGGCTTTGCTGCACTGCCTTTCCATCTCATCTCTTGGATACATAGGATGTCCACCCTCCTCCGTATCATCATGTCATCCACTTCCAAGATGCATCCTGTCAGTGAACCTACATTAAGTGTAGCAATTTTTAGTTCATGTTTGGCAGGTTGGTTGGTTTTACATCCAGAGCTATCCCAGGTAACCCAGGCTGGGCAACTAGACACCGGCCAGCCAGTAGCTTATAGGCCCAGAGCTTGGAAAATAAAGAAATAATCCCAACAACAACCTGGAACACACCAGGTTTATTGACAACAAAATATTCCTTCGACTAAGCGCTTTCACTAGCAATTGGCTTCATCAGAGTCAAAGAAACCTCTAACTACAACAGGATAAATACTGAAAAACTTTTTTACAAACACAATTAGTTAATTGATAAGCCAATCATCAGCCATAAAATAACATTAGGTGAACTGCCCTTAAAAAAAGTGCTTAGTGCATATCATTTCATCTAAAACAAATCAAAGAATCCATTTAACAATACGTATAATACCTAGTCAAATTTAAACATATCCACTAAGTTCCACAAACAAACAAAATTGGTTGAAAAGTTTGTGTGAACATATAAAAATACTTTAAAAATTTGTTCCATGAATTAAAAACATTGATATATGAAAAACGTGTGTATAAAAAGAGACATAGCAGCAGGCAATACTGATAAACATACCCAAGCTGAAAAACCATTAGCTTTTAACTTTTGAAGTTTGAAACAATACCAAACTATGGTTTCAGACTTATTCAAAACATTATTATGCCCCCATAGTGTACCTGTTCCGGATAAAAAAAAAATAAAGATTGTACCCAGTATAGTAAATGTGCTAAATAATGTTATTGGATCTCTGCTTTAACATGGGCATGAGGGAAATACCTTCATTAAGTCCTGGTGGTCACGTGGCGTTTAACCTCATTTGCCACCTTGCTTCTTTGCTTTCAATAAGAAGTCTGTCATCGCCACCCCTACAGGTCGGTACCACCCGATCAATAACAAAGAAAATACATTTTTTTAAATTAGGACAACCAACACTATGATTGAATAGAGCATTGTGCCCATCTTTTCTTCTAATGGCGCTAAGATGTTCATCAATCCTGTCCTTTAGCTTTCGGACAGTTTTTCCCACATAGAAAGCATGGCAACTGACACACGTGGCAACATAGACCAACATCGTAGTATTGCAACTACATCTCCCTGGGCATGCTAAAGCATAATCATGCCCATGTATCGCTACATATGGCCCATCATTAATGTAGCGACAAAATTTACATGACCCACATTTGACCATCAAAGACTTATACTATCTATTTTTCTTGTCCTCCAGGATGTTTTTAATGTTTTTCCCCCTACTAAATACCACTGTGGGTTGAGCCCCCAACTTTGTCTTGGTGTATTCATTGAAACAAACTTGCCACAATTTTTTAGTTGTTTCAATAAGGGAGGTACACAAAAGGTTGTATTTTAAAACAAGTAAGTCAGAATTATCCCTTGTGGTAATACCCACAGTTTTAATACCTGATGTTAAAATAGGAAACAAAAGATGTGGACCTTTTGGAAACCACTTCACGTTTTGTATTTAAAACCAATTTCAGGGGATAACCTCTCTCTAAAAACATCCCTACTAAAATGTACATCTCATCCAAGAAAATCTTCTCATCACTAACCAGTCTTGATACCCTCACCATTTGGCCCTTGATAATGCTTTTTCTCTGATGGTGAGGGTGGCAACTATTGAAATGAAGTAGGGAGTTGGAATATGTTTTTTTCCTGTGTATGTTACTTTGTAGCCCCTTATCAGTGATCTTGAGATGAATGTCAAGATAATCTATTTGGGTCTGGTGCCACGTGTAGGTGAATTTAAGGAAGGTAGTAGTATGATTTAAGTACTCTACAAATGTTTTAACCTCCTCCTCATTGCCTTTCCACAAAATAAGAACATCGTCAAGGAACCTATTGTATATCAGAATATTTTGTATAAAGTTAGTACAACAAAATATGGGATCTTTCCCAATGCAACAAGACCAAATTTGCATAGACAGGGGCACATTTGGCACCCATGGCAACACCAGCAATCTAGTGAAACAATTCACCTTCAAAGGTTAAAGAGTTGTTCCTAAGAACCAATTCCATTAGTTCCACCAGTTGGTCAATCTTTTTTCTGTCTATCCTATCACATGTCAGCAAGGATTCTCTGAACCAATTTAATCCCTCATCATGTGGAATAACAATAAGTAAATTCACCACATCAATGGTGAGAAAGGAATATTGAGTGGCACTGTTGGTGTGTCTCAAGCATTCCAAACAGTGTCATGAATCCTTCAGAATATGCTCAATTCCATTAACCACACATTGGGACCCAAAATCCACAAATGCTGCCAAAGGCTCAGTCTTATAACCCCTGGCTGCCACAATAGGTCTACAAGGTGGGTTGTTGACATTTTTGTGGATTTTGGGAATCCCAAAAATTACCAGTGTGATTGGGTGGGGGACTGTCAAAAATTTTACTTCATTCTCATCTAAGACACCTTGATATAAATCATCCATTAAGTATAAATCAACACCAGTGTAGGCTCTGTTTATTTCATTTTTTAAAACTCTGTGGTATGTGTTTGTGTCATTCAGGATCTCGTGCATCCTAGATACATAGTCTATATGACCCATAATGACTGCCCCCCCCCCCCCCACACACACACAGAGACCCTTGTCGGGCTTCATAATCCTGACATCCCTGTTTTTTGCTAAATTACAAAAAGTTAGTCTTTCCTCGTGACTGAGATTGTCATGCTGTGTAAAGAAATTAGAGTTGTTGTTTTGAATAATTTCTCTAAATTCTTTTTCACACATCCTTTTAAAAATATGAACTTCCATGTGATTAGGGGGAATAAACGTACTTTTTCTTTTTAAGGTTCCCATACAATTGTTAGTGTTAGTGTTGACATGTTCAGAAAAAAACATCCTAAGATTAAGTTGCCGGGTGTAAAGCTTCAAACTAATAAGAACATCAGTTATGTCAAGTTTAAAAACTGGGACAAATGTAGTCCCTTTACTTAACAGTTTGAAATGTGCTTCATTAATTGTCAAACCACTACAATTATAAATGGTGAAACCATTGTGCACCGTAACTTCACCACTCATATCATCAGAATATCTAGATGAATTCGCAAAACCAAAATTCTCTGAGTTATCTATTGTACCAAAGTCAAAACCATCAGTCCCAAAACATAGGCCTAAACAGCTGAAGTCATCTAATATCTGTTGTTGGTTTGCTTCTGGTACTTTTTGTGGTTGTAATAGTTCCTGCGCTGGTTGTGACCATTGTACTGGTTCCAAGACTCACCCTGCCTCTGATTCTTTAACCTCTCCGATCTCCTCAGAGGGGGCGGTTGTTCCAAAAAATGGTCACCATCAGAATTGTCATTGTCCAAGAAATAACCCTCCTCATAGTTGTCACTTTGTTCGTGACTAGTAACATTGTCATTCGATTGAGTAGACCTAAAATCTTTTGTGGGGTACACACATTTGTTTTTGTAGTCAGCTTGATCTCTTGCCAACTTCTTATATTTAATGTTAACATTATTTTTGACAAAATCATCAACATTTTTAAGTAGTTTTTGGTATTGGGGGATATATTGTGGAAATACCAGATCATTCACAATGTTAGAATGTAAAGCATTAATCTCTTTTTCAAATACTGCCAGCTTGCTGTTATTTCTAATAACAATGTCTAAAAGCGCCAAACCTGTTTTGTCAAACAGCTTGACCAGTCCACCAAACGCGCTGGATTCTTGATCTATACCAAACGGTAACTTCCACAATCTCAGCCCTTTAGGTACTTGCTTAAGTGCCAAATATTTACTGAGGAATGCATTGTCCAACTGAAGTGCTCTGAATTTCTTACACACAGACTCGAAGTTGAAAAGTTGTTTTTGCAAAGTAGGTCTGTCGTCCGACCCACCATTGCTTTCAGAAAAACAAAACTCCAGCATTCTCAACCATTCCAGCAGGTAGCATCCTCATGGTTCAGCCCATGCATTTCCTGCATTCGTCTGGTTAGACCCACTTGCCACACATGAATGCAAAGTAAACAGTTCAGCCTGTGTACTAGTAAGCATAGGAATAGAGCATTCACCTGCCTCATGTTGTGTGAGCAAGGCAGTAAGCCTCTGGACAGAACTGGTAAGTTCAACAACAGCTGCCTCCATACATCAACAAAAAGCCAGGGTGTCCTGGGCTGTGCAGGATGTAATACAAGACACAGATTCCCAACAGGAACAAAAAACTTGGAAAATAAAGAAATAATCCCAACAATGACCTGGAACACACCAGCTTTATTGACAACAAAATATTCCTTCAACTAAGCACTTTCACCCGTAATTGGCTTCATGAGAGTCAAAGAAACCTCTAACTACAACAGAATAAATAGTGAAAAACTTTTTTACAAACACTTAATTAGTTAATTGATAAGCCAATCATCAGCCATAAAATAACATTAGGTGAACCACCCTTAAAAAAAGTGCTTAGTGTAAATCATTTCATCTAAAACAAATCAAAGAATCCATTTAACAATACGTATAATACCTAGCCAAATTTAAACATATCCACTAAGTTCCACAAACAAACATAATTGGATGAAAAGTTTGCGTGAACATATAAAAACACTTTAAAAAATTGTTCCATGAATTAAAAACATATGAAAAACGTGTGTATAAAAAGAGACATAGCAGCAGGGAATACTGATAAACATACCCAAGCTGAAAAACCATTAGCTTTTAACTTTTGAAGTTTGAAACAATACCAAACTATGATTTCAGACTTATTCAAAACACTATTGCGCCCCCTTGAAATACATATTAACACAACTTGCCTGCCTAAATCCAGATAAAAACGTCCAATTAAAACTATTAAAATATGAGGTAAAAAAATACCTTTTAAAGCAACACTCATAGTTCTTTTCTCAGACTCATATATATGTATATGTTCAAGAAAAGATAAATTCAGACTTAAGTCTAAGAACACTGCTAATAGAGATAGACTCATTCAATCCAGGGGGTTCTATAGCATTACTTATGAGCTGCCAAATCAGCCACTTGTGTTCAAGAAGTAATTCATGAGGTGCACCCCTTTTATCAAAATGAACCTTATCTATACTTGTGTACTTAAAACAATGTGTTGGATTTTTCATCACATGCTTATCTAGAGCATTTCTATCGTCATTTTTTGTCTGTCATATTGATGTTGGTAAATCCTATTTTTAAACTTGTTCTTCATCTTACCAATATAAAAAGACATACATTGTTGACTCTCAGTTAAGTATACTATGTTTGTACTCAAACAATTTAACTTCTGACAAATTAAAAAAATTCCCCACATAGGCTTCAGAATTCCAACACCCTCTTTGATGAACTTGCATTGACTGCAGTGGCTGCATTTGCTCATGCAACCTAATTGTGTTTTCTTCCTAGGTTTTTCCAGTATGGATTTAAAACATAGATCATTCGTATACACAATCACAGGACTCAGTCCTATCTTCTCCAAGTGCTTTCTATCAACCATGAATACATCCAAATTGTGGTAAATAATATTCTTAATAACTTCAAAATGTAAGTTATATGGTAAAATAAGGGCTCTTTGAAAATGAACAGTCACATTTTTACCACTCAAATTCAGTGGATTACCATTTGTCCCAAGCAAAGGAACAAAAATACCTTCTTGTCTTTTTCTAATAACCTCACTGAAAATCCTGTCTAAAAATGACATGGGATATCCTCTATTTGTCAACATGTCCTTCATAATCAAACATTGTTAGCTAAAAGTAATGTCATTACTCACCATACGGGCAAGTCTCACTATCTGACCTTTTACCACCAACTTCTTTTGATAAATTGGGACATGACTATCAAAATGAAGTAGTGAATTGGAATAGGTAGGTTTTCTACATATATTAGATTCAAACTTACCTCCATCCCTGTTTTTTGAAATGGTGACATCTAAATAATGTAGGTTTTCTTCCTCTATTTCCATGGCAAATCTAAGAAAAGATGTACTACTCTTCAAATGTTCAAAAAAGTAATTTGATTTTTTACTACCACCTGGCCAAAACACGACAATGTCATCCAAAAATTGCATGTAAAGTGTCCAACAGTTATTAAATTCAGAATTAAGGACATGTTGACTTTCCCATTGAGCTAAGACTATGTTGGCAAAAGTAGGGGCACAAATTGCACCCATTGCCACTCCTTTTTGTTGTTGAAACAATTGATTTTCAAATATTATGAAGTTGTTACCCAAAGCAAGCTCCATTAATGTAGTAATTGTTAATGTTTTGTCTTTTATCTAAAGTTTCAAATCAACTGTACTCTGATGAATTGTTGTTTGTTACTATTGATGTATGTGACCTTTATTCTGTAATACCACACACAGAAGATCTTGAAATATTTTATGACTTTTTGTGCAGTCACCCAAGGGTTGATCATGACAAAGCATAATAGAGCTTGGTTGCAACTAAGGACATGATTGTTTTGAGCTGGGACGTTGTATCTGAATTACCTAGACATGGTAAGACCTTACTAATTTTAACACAATTGGTTGCCAAAAAGCAGTTGCTAGAAAATTGAAATCAACCTGTAAACAAACTGCAATTGAAGTATTGACTGTTGTAAAGGACATAAAATAAAAGGACATGGGATTTTTAGAAAAGAGAAAGTGTAAATTAAGTAGAAATATATGGATTTTGTGGGAACAATTTATTAATATATGGAGATAAAGGTTTAGGAGGAGGAGTGAGGTTTGAGGAAAGGCAGGGATTGGGCAATTTATGTAATATTGGAGCGAATAATAATTGTTATAAGGAAAACATATGTATACTGTACATGTGTGTACTCATGTTATTTTTAAATGTGAGTACTTAACAAGATTTTTATAAAATCAGTATTCCATAATACATTATATTCTCCTTAAAGCTAACCAGAAAGCTATCAGTCCTTACAAATAATCAGGTATTTGCCCTTTGCCTTTAAGACTCTAATACCCTACAAGTAAGGGTAATTCCTCAGCTTTTCTTTACACAATGACAGTTATTTTTCCTTTTCTAATATTCAGGGCATCTTCCAGATTGTGTTCATAATTCACATGTAACTCCATGGAGACTTCTGTTCAGATCTTCTCTAAACATGAACATCAGGAATCTGATTTCCTATAAAGGTAATGGCCCTGATATATAACATGAGGCATCAGCTTCCTATTAGTTGTCATGGAGACCTTCCCTCTGATTTGTCTGCCAGCTTTGTATTTCCCTGGAACCCTGCACTTTTCTTACCTGACACAGTCCTGCTAAAGACATCCCTACCTGGTTCAGCAGACATCATTCCACAAGAGCCCACCCAATCATGTGGGATATCATTCCAAAATAGCCCTTCTACATTTAAGTGACTGCAGCCTGTGAGATACTACATCTAAATGATAAGATGGATTCAAAGCCCATCTGAGCAATTCTGAGTTGCAATCTTTCTGCCAGTACAGCAATTTTAAAAGGACAAGGTAGGTGATTAACAAAAGTTTCCTTCCAAACAAGTAGCACATTTGGGTTGTGTGGGCCATATTATGGCAAGACATTCACTCTCTTTATAGTTTAATACAATGCAGTCTCTCAGCATTGTTGAACTTTCTAAACAAATGGAATCTTTATCCCCATCTATAGACTGAGACAAGACATGCCTACACCCACCTCAGAGGCATCTATGCACTAAGAACTGGAAAGCCTGGAGCTGTTAGTTTTTTTCTTCTAAAAACAGCATTTGTTTTGGTTGTCTAAATGCTTGATCTGCTTTATCTAGTAACTTAACCTTCTAGGAAGTCAGAGCAATCAATGGTAGCAAAATGAAGAAAAATTTTATTTTTTTCAAACACCTTTATTAACTTTGCATAGTATACTGTGACATGTATATATATATAAATGTGTATATATAGTTATAAAAAAGCAGGAAACCATTACATCATTTTTTCCTTTTCATGCATTATACGTATATGATTTATTTCTTAACAATTGTTATTCAACTTAACGTTGCTTAGATTGCTCCAGTCCTGCCTTCACTGAAATTTCACTTCTCTGTCCTAAACATTATTCTGTATATATTGTTCCCATATATTCCATTTATTCTTACATAGTTAGTGCCTTCTCTTTTCTAAAGATGCACCTTCAGTTATTTTACCTCCTTCACAACATTCAGTAATTCCATTATTGTTGGTTGAGCTTTAGATTTCCATTTTCTACTAATTACTTTTTTGGGCAGCCAACAACATTGAACTTTGTAGTGCTTTACTATGGCTAATGATTTTTTATATATCCCAACTCAAAAGAATCATTTCTTTAGTTACAATAACTTGCTCCCCCAACATTTCTAACAAAATACACTCTAGGGACATTTTAAAATCTACCAGTTCACTGCATTCTCCAAAAACATATTTCCAAGCACCATTCTGTTTCCCATCATACCCCCAACAATTGCGTACCTGTGGACAAATTCTCTGAAATATAACTGGGGTATAGAAATACACATAAAACACTTCCATGCAAAAATCCTGAACTTAGATTTTGTTGCATGCTTGAGAGCCATACAAATAACTTCCCGTTGTTCCTTTGTGTATTGCCTTTCCATTCCGTTTCCAGTCTTTTCTAACCTCTTTTTATTGATTTTTATAATTAAGAATATGTTTATGATAATAGCTAACTAAACCAAAAAAGCCTCAATCTGTTTCTTAGTGGCAAGCACTGACTATTTTTTACTACTTCAGTTTTATTAGCTTATAGTTTCACTATTCCTCAACCTATTACATAGCTCAAATAGTGGGATTTTGCCATGCTTAACTTGAACTTATGTTAATAGTCAATGCAAACTAACATGAGAAATTGAAAATTGCTTAAACTTTAGGAAGATGATGCCCCTAGTCTTCAGAAAATATTTCCACATTATCCAAATGGACTGTTGGTGTCTAAATATTTTGTCTACCAACATCTAAAATGTTGCAGGTACTTTAGAGAGATGAAATGGCAGGACTTTGTAATGGAAGAGTTATTCTGATGTTAAAAATGCCATTTTTCTACGTTTACAGGGCTAGTGGAATCTGCCAGTAGCCTTTGGTTAGATCCAAAGTTTATAGAAGCCTTTCCTTGCCCAACTTTTCAAACAGATCATCCACTTAAAATGTGGGATATGGCACAAGTTTAGATATGCTATTTAACTTTCCAAAGTCATTACATAAACTTACAGACACATCAGACCCGGGGACCAGTACAGTAAGACTATTCAACTCAATTTGTGAGTCTTCTTTTAGCCCAACTTTGAACACTTTTTCTATCTCTTCCTTAACTGCTTAGCCTTGTGATTTTTGTATTTGGTATGGTTTCAAACTGAATTTTTCACCAGACATAGTTTGTATTTTGTATTGAATTAAACTGACTCCGTTAGGAAACTCTGAAAACATGTCTTTATTTCTATGTACAAATTCCCTTACCTCCCATCTCTGCAACATTGATAATATATATTTCATCAAGTTTCACTTCAGGACTCACTGGAGGTGCCTTAAATTCTTCTGGAAATATGCTCACCATAGAAACCAGTTTCTCTCCAAATCTTTGTATGGTATAACTGCCCTACCTTTATTTTTCTTAGTTGTCTCACCCTATAATTTACTTTGTTTACTTTTCCTACAATTTCAAAGTGTTATTGACAGTTTGCAAGGAAATTGTTTTCTTCAGTGAGTACTAAGACAAGTACTTTATCCCAAGGTCTGAACTCTCTGAGATGATCTTTTTTGTTACATACTTTCTGTTGTGACTCTTGAGTTCTCTCTTTATAAGTTATTTTACTGCAGGCATTATAGTTCTAAACCAGTCCTGCATATCTGCAAAATTACCACAATTTTTAAGGAGATGTTTTACCATGCCTCTTTTGCTACAGATATCTAGCAAGCCTCTATGATATCTGTTATATAGCAGTTCAAATAGTATGAATCCAGCTGAGACTTGAAGTTTGTTACATCAAAGCAAAGGTATAGAGGCAGTTAGTCCTAGTTTCTCCCATCCAGATATATAGAATTTCTTTTTTAAAATGCTTTTATTGAACTATCACTTGTGATATAGGCAAAGTTACATTTATATAAAAGTAATCAACCCATATCAACAAGTTCACGTTTACAAACATTATGCATCACATATATTGTTATATATCATATAATCTAAGCAACATTACATACATTATTCAATTCATGCCTTTTCTTAATCTGCATTCTTTCTCCAAAACATTTTTCTGCAAGCATTGTACCCACAATTTCCATTTTTTCTATATAATTTACTCCTATCCTTTTCTAAAGATCCCACTTCCTGTTTTTTATCTTGTTACAATATTGACTACCTCAAGTATAGTTGATTTAGATTTTGATTTCTATTTTTAGTAATTGCTTTTTGTCAGCCACTATTATTAAATTTAACAAGGTCTTACTATGTCTAGGCAATTCAGATCCTGTTTCCCAACTCAAAAAAATCATTTCCTTAGTTACACATATTTGTTTGCCAAGTAAATATGTAGCCTCTCATATCTTATACTTTATTCTATGTAAGAGTGGTATATAGATGTCTTAGTTGTTTCACTTTAAAAAAAATGAAAAAAAAAATGACAAAGTGCATGCATTACTCTGGTAATTAATGGGATTCCTTGGTCAATAATAATTTCTTGGAGAATTTGTGCTCTTGAAAAAAGTTTAGAACATAGAATTAGTTCTATGAGTCAGTATGAAGAAATCTTGAACTTAAGATTTAATCATAATAAAACAAGGGCATTATTAATTAATAAAACATTTAAAAAAAATCACACAAAAATATTCTAACTTCAATTGGAATAACAATCAAATGAAATACCTTGGTATAACTATATTGTCTAATAGTAAAGATATTGATACAAACAAACTTTCAACATGGTGTTGTTAAAATTTTAAGTTTAGTCACATATTGAAACAAATTCTTCTTTACCATGGAAGAATAATTAATACTTATTAAGAAGGTAATTCTCCCTAAAATATTGTTTGTCTTACAATCTGTAGTACCATCTCCACCAAAAAAATTGATGAAGAAGATAAATAATATTCTACTTTAATTTTCTGGCATCCTAATAAACCAAGAGTTTCCTTTGACTGGCATAGGAAAGGTTTGGATAATGATGGAATAGGACTACCTAATATTCTATTGTATGCTACTTCAGCAATTGCAAAAGTTATAGCTTTGTGGATAAATTCATCTTACGATTTAAAATGGAAACAAATATATCAAGAAATATTATTAGTAAATAAATATATCACAACCAGATATAAACAAATAGTCCCCGATCATTTTTATTGGGTTATTAAAAGGTTTTTGTGTAAATGGAATTACACCCTGTTCTCAAATTCCCTATTTAAATAATATCATTTCCGCTTTCCAAAAGTTCACATATTCTAACCATTGTATTAAATACTTAATATTTTCTATGTTTCCAATTGCATATACAAATGACTGCTTAGAAACTCTTAACTTCAATAAAATGCTAGTATTGAAACAACAAAGTAACTTAATTTATTGGCATCAATTCTTAAATAGTACTGATACGTGTATATGTAGGGAGGGTTGCTAATGGTTAAGGTGTTTGCCTTACAAACACAAGGTGCAGGGTTTGAGTCTCACAGGGGATAATTGGCTAGGCTTAAAATGGCTCACAAGGGCAGTTAGCTTAGTACTAATCTATCTAATCTATATATATATATATATATATATATATATATATATATATATATATATATATATATGGATCTAGGACAGTTGATCGAACGATCAACTGTCCGAATCCAACCCTACCGAACACTATTTACCAAAACTGCTTTCACCAAAAAAGCAGTTTCGTCAGACAGAATTTAAAACACACACACACACATACCATGTTTATGCAGGGGGGCTTTGCCCCTGCACCCCCCCACTTTAATATTCTCACTCCGAGATTGCACTACAGTGGGGAAAAGGGGATATTCCCTTATCCCCACTATAGTCTGATATCGCCCACTACCACTTCCACCCCCTACTTTAACATTCTCACTCCGATATTGCACTACAGTGGGGATAAGGGAATATTCCCTTATCCCCACTGTAGTCTGATCTCGCTCACTACCACTCCACCCCAAATCCCTACACTTCTAGGACACCTTTGCGAAAACACTTTTTTTGATAAAAAGTGCTTTTGTGAAACTGTGAAAGCCCATTTCCCTTTCAGTGAAACGGGTTTTTGATAGGGTGTCCTAGACCCACGTATATATATATATATATATATATATATATATATATATATATATATATATATACATACACACACACACACACACACACACACACACATATATATATATATATATATATATATATATCTACTATTGAAAATTTAAGATCCAAATGCAATCAAGATAATATTTAGAGACTTTATGAACACAGAGATAAATAAGATATTTAACCTAGATAATAAAATGTTCCCCAAATTATTAGAATTCTTAATAAATATCAGTAATAATGCAATGAAAAATAAATCATATTTGTCACAAATGTATTCAATTCTTAAGTTAGATTTCACATAGTTAGACAATTCCTATTGGATTCACTTCTCAAAAATTAATAATGAAGACTTCTCTGAAGAATACAAGAAAGTGATATTAAAATCTACAGATAAAACTACATCTCCATTATACTGGATAATTTTCACTTAGAAATTCTTGTTTAGATTTTTTTTGTCACTCCTAACAAAATTACAATTATATATAAATCAATTAGAGTTAAATGCTGGAGATGTGATTCTGAAATAATAGCTGATTGGACGCATATGGTATATGAATGTGAAGTCATCTCTCCTTTTTGGAAAGAACTTAATAAGTTCATTCAAGCTCTATGGTCAGATAGATGTAATATTTATAAATCTTTAGTTTTATTTAATGCTCTGATCCCTGAGATAATTCCCAAAATCCAAGTGCCTCTTCTCTTGTCAATTCTTGTTATAGCCAGAAAAGTAATTACTAAAATTGGAAAGGTAAAGTTACCCCCTCTAGTGTTGAATTTATTAGTATGGCAAAAATTGTTTGCAGTAATGAATTGCATACTATAAAGATGAGAACATCTAATTTTACAAAGTCATATAAATCTTGGCTTAAACTTAAAGACTTGCTCAAAAAAATATTAATTGTTGTTGACATGTTTAACTTTGATGAATTGATCAGCTGTGGACCTATGTAAATAGTCAATGTTAAGTTGTCAATCTCGCCTTCATTCTTGCTTGATGGGTTCGGAGCCGATCCCTCGGCTCCGACTCGGCACTTGCTTTAGCTCGAGAACTCCTTTTACCAGCTCGAGGCAGCCCCATATCCCATGATGCAAGGCAGGAAGTACCCAGATCTCGTTTGCCGCTTCGCTTGGGAGGTCTTCTCTTTACCAGCTCCTGGTAAGTAATTCACTTTTGTGACATTTAAGCCCCTTTTTACTTAAAAACCTTTTATTTTTGATAGTTTAACTTTAAACTTAAATTTTCTGACAGAAATCCCTGTCTCTTTTAAATTTTTAGTCAGTTAATTTCCTTTCCCATCCCCCCCCTGTTAGGGTGTGTGTGTTGGTTTATTTTACTAAATACCCTTTTGGGATTAATTTAATTTAATTGGACTGGTGTGTGTGTGTTTTGGGCACCATGTCTAAAGAGAGGGTTTCAGGTTTTAAGAAGTGTGACTCGTGCTGTCAGAAGATGTCTCTGACAGACGGTCACACTTCTTGCCTGTACTGTTTAGGCCCTCTTCACCTGCAGGACTCCTGTGCTATTTGTCACTCCTTCAGCCAGAGAGTCCTGCAGGAGAGAAGAATAAGTTGATTCTGAGGGGTCTTCTTAAGCCGGAGGGCTCTCCGGCTAAGTCGGCCCCACAAAATCAACAAAATCTGCCAAGACCCAGGCTTCTGTTCCTAAGCCTGTGGCCTCGGCTCCGACTCGTAGAGTCGAGATCGGCTCGGCTGGAGCCGATTCTGATCTACTAAGCCTTCGGCGATGGCTATCGGTGCCGAATCTGCTTTGACCACTGTGGGGTCGGTGCCGACCGCTCCGACACCCACGCATCGGCATCGGTCGGCTCCGATCGGCTCCGACACCCATGTGGCACAGGCATCGGTGTCGGCCCGATCGGCTCCGACCGTTACTTGGTAGCTGTATCGGCTCGGCTGGAGCCGATACATCGAGCGTTCTGCGGCTCCGAAATCGGTGCCGACAGGATCAATAATATCGGCTCCGATGACCCATTCCAGGAAGAGGTCGAGGTCTCCTTCCTTGGAGCCGATACTTTCGCTCGCCTCCCTCTTCTATCGGAGCGGAGCCATCGGAGCCGATCTTCAAGGTCATCCAGGTTGTCAGACCATGACCTAGAGAGAGTGGTCAGTAGATTGCTCAAGTCACAGGTACTGGCCCAAATGCTACACAGTCCGTCTCAGCAGGCGACTGTTGGTCCACACCCGTTACAGTTCCTCCTTCAACTCTACCCCAGAGTTTGGAGTTGGAGTCTTCGGGCAGGGTTACTGCTACGGCTGGAGGACGGATACCACCTTCTGTTCCTTCAGCCCCTACTCTTATCTCCTCTTCTTTAGAGGGATTCGGTGGTCGGGCTTCCATGGTCTCCTCCGAGGCCGTGAGTGGCATCGGACCCTTGTCCGAACCCGCTCTTCCCCTTGGAGCCTCGGCCTTGGTGAGCTCGGCTCCGACATCTGCCTCGGAGACTTCCCTTTCGGTGGCCCCTGGAGTTCCTAGCTCTTCGGGGCGGGGTCTCTCGGACCTGCCTGGGAGGGGAGCATTCGAGGTGATGAAGAGTGTACTGGCCACTGGTATCAGTCAGCAGTCTCTTCCCGTAGCTCCTCCCTCTATTGTACCTGTTGACATCTCTGCCACTTCTCTTGCTACAGGACCCAGAGATCCTCCGCCTCAGGTTTCCCCATTGGGAATTTCCCCCTCTTCCGAGGATTCTCCTGATGTTCCGGGAGATCCACCTAGGAAGAGGACTTGTAAGAGGAAGCATGTAGACTCCCCCGAGTCTGTCACTTCGGATACTGACTTTGATGAGTCAGAGGGATCCCCTAGATCCCCCTCTGAGGATGTCTCCTTCTCAGACATCCTAGAACTTCTGAAACAGAGGGGAAACTGGCCCTCCAACAATCCCTCTGAGGATGAGTCAGTATACCTAGAGGCGTTTGGATCTCGGCCCTCCACCTCCTGGGTGTCTCCGCCTTTCGACACCCTTATGCAGGTTATAGCACGAAAGGCGTGGACAGCTCCTGACTCTGTAGAGCCAGTCCCTAGGAGGCCTTCTAAATTTATAACTGCCCCTAGTGACAAACAATTCCTTACAAAGGGTGTCCCCGCTGATGCCATGGTGGTGGCTGCGCCACCAAAAGGAACTTGCAGATCCTTCCGTGCCCGTCCATCCTCCTAATAAGGACTCTAGGACCATGGATAGGTACGGCAAGCGGATGTTTTCCTCAGCGACCTTTGCTATCGTTCGCTGAATTATCTTTGTCACTTCACCAGACTCCAGAGATATCCTGAAGGAGCTGGGGAAGTAGTTCAGGATCCTACAGCTGCAGGGGCCCAAGAAAAGATTGCTTCGCAGCTAGGAACCCTCAATTCCATTGCTAACTCCTCCATGCGGCTAATATCTTATGCTGCTGATGGAGCAGTAGAGCCGCAGGCACAGGTGTGGCTCTTAGACGCCAAGCCTGGATGCGGCTATGTGATTTTGCGGATCCCTTTAAGGCGTCCTTCACAAATTCTCCCTTTGATGGGTCAGCTTTGTTTGGCCCTCAGGTGAAGGAAACCTTGACCAGGTGTGAGCAGGACGGCAAGACTCTTTCTGCCGTTGGAGTCCGTTTTTCCACCCCTTCTAGGCCTTATCCCAAAGGACAGAAGGGTGGGAAGATGTGGTTCCGTAAATCCCAAGGAGTCACGCCGATTCACGTGGTCAGTTTACCCCTAGAGGCAGAGGGGTAACAACAACAGACGCCGCTCTAGAGGCAGAGGGGTCCAAGAACCAGGGCAACAGGGAGTCTCTTCCTGAAAAGCCTTTTCAGCATCCCTGAGGTGTTGCCCGGCTGTCCCTCCTTGGAGGCAGTCGGGGGAAGATTATCACTGTACCCAGAAGCCTGGCATTCCCTCACTCAAGACAGATGGGTACAGTCGATCATATCCAAGGGTTACATAATTCCTTTCGAGGAAAGTCCCTTCCCTCAAGTTCCCTTCCAGATGTACCACCCGGTCTAAGGGACATTGCAGAGTTAGAGATCGCAAAACTACTGCAAAAAAGAGCCATTCAGCCAGTCACAATAGACCATTCAGAGCCGGAATCTACTCAAGGTTCTTTTTGGTCCCCAAAAAGACGGGAGACTGGAGACCAATATTGGATCTCAGCAGACTCAACAAGTCTGTCAGGAAGACAAGATTCCGAATGGTCACTCTTCAGTCAATTCTGCCCTTCTTACAGAAGGACAACTGGATGTGCTCAATAGATCTTCAGGATGCGTACTATCACATCAAAATTCACAGACGCTCCAGGAGATTTCTCCGCTTCGGCTGGGGTCCAGTCATTTCCAGTTCAGAGCCCTGCCCTTTGGTCTCACTACAGCCCCAGAGTGTTCACCAAATGCATGGCAGTGGTCACGGCTCACCTGAGACGTCAAGGATTCCAGGTGTTTCCGTATCTCGACGACTGGCTCCTGTCAGCCACCACCAGGCATCAGCTTATACAAGCCAGGGATTACACAATAGACCTTTGTTCTCATTTGGGCATCTCAGTCAACTTGAAAAGTCATCCTTATCGCCCTGCCAGTCTATTACCTTCATAGGCAAACTTAAACACTGTTCGGATGTCAGCTACCCTTACAGAACAAAGAGTTTCAGACATTCAGACTCATGTCAGGATCATTCTGGCCAGCAAAAGGTACAGGCCAGAATGGTTCTAAAGGTATTAGGTCTTATGGCTGCGGCCATCACTCTTCTTCCCTGGCTCGATTCTACATGCCTCCTTCAGTGGATGCTGTTCACACAGTGGTCATACCAGCAACTCCCAATGCGTCACCAGATTCTGGTGACACAAACATGCAAAGAACATCTTGCTTGGTGGATCACATCGTCTCAGGTTCACCAAGGCAGGTGCTTTGTACCTCCGTCCCCGATAGCCACTGTCACCACGGATGCCTCCCTGATCGGGTGGGGGGGTCATTATCAGGGCAGGATGGTTCATGGGACGTGGCAACCGTTCGAGTACCATCTGCACATAAATGTCCTGGAGATGAGAGCAGTGCTTTTAACGTTGCAAGCCCTCAACGACTTTCTTCCCGTAGGGACAATTGCAGTCCACACAGACAACATGTCTGTAGTTTGGTATATCAACAAACAGGGCGGAACCAAGTCCTACCCCTTGTGTCGAGAAGCGCTCAGACTATGGCAATGGGCGATCTCCTCTCATCGGTTTCTGGTAGCAACGCATATCCCTGGGAAAACCAACATTATAGCGGACAGATTGAGCAGAGCTATTCTCATGCCTCACGAAAGTGGTCTCTCAAGCAATCCATAGCGGAAGAGATTTTTCTGGAATGGGGTCGCCCATGTTGCGATCTTTTGCTACTCCCCAAAACAGCAAATGTCCAGACTTCTTCAGCCTCTTCCCTCTTTCAGGCCATCCCCCCAGAGACGCTCTGACCCAGGATTGGCCCCAGGGACTTCTTTATGCCTTCCTCCATTTCCTCTGATCCCTCAGGTTATCCAGAAAGCTACCGTTTTGAGAGCCAAATTGATTCTCATTGCCCCTTACTGGCCTCGACAAGTTTGGTTCCCGTTCCTCCATCGTCACCTTTTGGTGCAGCCGTGGCATCTGGACCCAGTACCAGATCTACTGATTCACCAATCCGGTCAGCTGCACCGGTCAATCCCTTCTCTCAACCTCACAGCATGGTTGCTCCACTTCCTTCCTTAGCCAGGCTTCCTTTGATCTCTAACCCAGTTAGAGATATCATAGTAGCTTCACTAAAATCCTCTACCAGGAGGATTTACACAAGCAAATGGAAACGTTTCTCTTATTGGGCTAAGGCCCAAAATATTGATCCTTTTACTGCCCCTGTTCAGGCAGTTCTGGACTTCTTAGCAGAGATTTTCCATGCAGGCTCCTCTTCTTCCACAGTCAGAGTTCAGTTGGCTGCTATTTCTAATTTTCATGTCGGGATAGCAGATCATAATATTATGTCCCATAGACTCTGCAGGGCCTTTTTGAAGGGGATTTTCCTACTAAAGCCTCCAATCAGGAATCCTCCTCCTCAGTGGGATTTAAATTTAGTGCTGACATCCTTGATTCTTCCCTCCTTTGAGCCAGCTGTTTCTTGTTCCTGAAATATCTTTCTTGGAAAACTTTATTCCTAGTGGCTATTACATCTGCCAGGAGGGTGTCTGAACTTCATGCTCTTCGGTTCGACCCCCTATTTGATTTTTCACAAAGACAGAGTATCTTTGAGAACTAATCCATCCTTTTTACCTAAGGTCGCTTCAAAAACAATCTGAATCAATCTATTGATCTCCCTGTATTTTTTCCCAACTATTCAGATAGAGCTGAACAAAAGCTACATTATCTTGATGTCCACCGTCAGCTTAGATATTATTTGGACAGAACAAAAAAATTTAGAAAATCTGATCAACTTTTTGTTTCCTATGCGGATAATAAAAAGGCCTTCCTGTTTCTAAAGTGACTTTGTCCAGATGGCTTTCTTCGGTCATCACTGAAATTTATACGATCAGGGGAAAACAGCTGTGCTCAAAACCTAAAGCACATTCAACTAGGAGTTTAGCTACTTCTACAGCTTTTCAAGCTAGACTGCCTTTAGACACTATTTGTACAGCGGCCACTTGGGCCACTCCTCACACTTTTGTTTCCCATTACAAATTGGACTTGGCCTCCAGGGACAGAGCCAGTTTTGGCTCTACAGTCCTCAAGAGTTTGTTCCATTGAGCCACCCAGGATAGAGGTGCTAGGGACGGTCCCATCAAGCAAGAATGAAGGCGAGATTGACAACTTAACATTAAGAAGTTATGTACCTACCATAACGTTCCATGTTAGTTGTCTTCTCTCGCCTTCTTTCTTCCCTCCCTCCTTCCCCCTGGCCTGGACAGACCTTGTATAAGAAACTATAATACTAAAGACCATTTAGACCTGGTCCTTTTTCCATTTGTAAGTTTCTTCTTCCTTTGGGAAGTATTGTTTATGCTTGGTGTTATTGCCCTTTTGTCAACAAACGAGATCTGGGTACTTCCTGCCTTGCATCATGGGATATGGGGCTGCCTCGAGCTGGTAAAAGGAGTTCTCGAGCTAAAGCAAGTGCCGAGTCGGAGCCGAGGGATCGGCTCCGAACCCATCAAGCAAGAAAGAAGGCGAGAGAAGACAACTAACATGGAACGTTATGGTAGGTACATAACTTCTTATTTGTTTGTTTTATAATTGATTTGTTTTGTACCTATTTTAATAGTTATTTGTTTGATTTATAATTTATTTGCTTATCTATTGTTTTAAAAACTAAATAAATTAAAAAAGAAAAAGAAAAAAGAAAAAAAAGTTTTACTGTGTTCCTTTGCTGTGGACTTTGCATTACTTCTTTGTAGAGATGCTGCCTAAGGAAATGTTGTTGCATTATTAATGATGACCAGGATATACCTGTAAGTTAAGTTTATAGCCTGTAACTAAGTAGACATACAATGTCCGTTTCTAATGTCTTAAAAATAATATTTCCCAATAGGTAATCGTATCAACGGCTCCTAAATGAGTTTGGTGCTGCTTTTGGGATTCTGGGCAAGCTCCACAAGCTTTTCTATGCCCTTCATAACACCACTCCACTACAATTTAGCTATATTCATAAATAAGCACCCAAATTTTATCTATGCACTAACTACATTACAGGTGTTTTAAAAGGCCTTGGAACTAACAATTGGCTAATAATATGCTCTATGTCTTTGGTTACCATGTGGAGATGTAAAACAAGTACAGGTGTAAAGTGAGCTGTTCTTTTCCTCTGCTTCCCCTTTACCTCTCGCTGTGCTCTGTCTAACTCAGATTATTGCTTTGTCTTCCCACTAGATCTTCTTGATACTGATATGTCTTATCTGGCGGTCAGCCAAGATCAGCATTATTTTCATAAATATTCTGTTATAAAGATGAAGCTGTGACTTCTTCTGCTGACCAGATACAGATTTGCTGTATCCAGGACTGTTTGTTAAGCTTCTGAGCTCCCCAAGCCTTTCTGTGTTGGAGGGAAACCTTCTGGCTTATCAGTGGGAGTGATAAGCACTAGGTAGCCTATCTACCACAAGAGAAGTAGTTTCTGGTCCAGAAATTGTAGTTTATTGGCCGTTTGGTCAGTTTTTCCATCTCTTTCAACTTTCAGGTTTAAAAGCCCATGTTTGCTCTTGTTGACCAACCTTTCCTGTAACTAGTCCAGGTACAGATTTGCTGTATCTAGGACTGTTTGTAAGCTTCTAAGCCCCCCAATTCTTTATATGTTGGAGGGACGACTTCTAGCTTATCAGTGGGAGTGGTAAGCACTAGGTGGCCTATTTACCACAAGAGGAGTGGTTTCTGGCCCAGAAATTGTAGTTTATTGTCTGTTTGGGCAGTTTTTTCCATCTCTTTCAACTTTCTAGATTAAAAACCCACATTTGCACGTTTCCCACCTTTCCTGTAACTAGTCGAGTCCAGGTACAGATTTGCTGTATCCAGGACTGTTTATAAGCTTCTGAGCCCCCCAAGCCTTTCTGTGTTGGAGGTAAGTTTTCTAGCTTATCAGTGGGAGTGGTAAGCACTAGGTGGCCTATCTACCACAAGAGGAGTGGTTTCTGGGCTAGAAATTGTAGTTTATTGGCTGTTTGGGCATTTTTTTCCATCTCTTTCAACTTTCTGGATTAAAAGCCCATGTTTGCACTTGCTTCCTATCTTTCCTGTAACTAGTCTAGTCCAGATACATATTTGCTGCATCTAGGACTGTTTGTCAGCTTCTGAGTGGTGCTAAAGTCTGTTCTTCAATTTTTTTTCCTTAGATCTGCTAATTCTCTCCTCTCCTGCATTTTACTACCTTATTAGTCTAGCACTTTACCAGACTTCTTGTAGCAATTATTGTAACACACAAAGTGCTACTAACACTAAATGTTCTACAAGGAAACAGCTCCATTACTTATTATTAATGCCCACCCCTCCAGGCATGTCTAAAGCTGAGTTCCCTGTGCTTTCTCCTATTAACCTGGTGAACTTGAGCATCCTGAGACAATGTAGCAACTGCCTCATGTACAATGATAACCCTCTCCTCTTACCTCCCAACACTCAGACTTGCGAGAGATGAACTTATATATCCAAACTGGAAGCCATGCACTCTCCAGCCAAGACTGGAATAGCTGGTCAAGAGGAGACACTTGCACCACACCACATGGAACACATAGCCCTCCAGAACACACACCAGCACTGCCTTCACATAAAAACACAAACCACACACCCACCTTTGTGGAGGCTCTCAATAAAAATCTACCCAAACAGCAGAGACCTGCAAGGCAGAAACGCACTCGACCACCATAACATAACACTAATCATGAGACACATAACTCTCCTAAACAGTGTGTCACTCAACCAAATCCCCTAAGGCAAAACAGCATGCCCAACACACTAGTCATAAGTGATTTGATAGTGAGACACAGTGATGCCCCACTCACTAGGTTGAGTAAGGAGAAAGTAACAGTCACCTGCCTGTCAGGTGCCAAGATCCACCACATAATGCATGTACTCAAGTCCCTCAACAACAGATACAAATATGACTCTGTCATTGTACATGTGGGTGTGAATGATCTGAGACGTACCTCCCTGGAATACATCAAAAGAGTCATGGAGGAGCTCTCAGATTATGTAGCCCAGGTGGGTATGACCCTAACCCTGAGCAGCATCCTTCCATCACCCAGAATGATACCACATTACAAGCAGAAAATGATTGATTTCAACAATTGGCTAAGTTTCTGGTGTCATTCTAAGGGGATCCAGTATGTGTATGCCTGTGATAACATGATCGACAGACCTCGATGCTTTGCCAGAGATGGCCTGCATCTGTCACCCCTGGCCTTCCGGATACTGGCCAAGGCTCTTGCCACCCCTATAGTGCCTTTTTTAGGCAATGTTCCAAAGACCAAATTACCACCATAACAGCTACAAACAAATTCAATCTGGGGGTCATGCTGCTGAATGCTAAAAGTCTAAATATCAAAATGCACTCACTTGAAGCCCTCCTTAAAATGGAGAACATTGACATTTGTGCTGTAACAGTGACCTGGTTTAAAGCAGCAGAAAGCACCCCTGCACTATCAGGCTATAACTCATTTCACACCTTTTGGACTGAAGCTCCAAAGGTGGTGGTGTTTCCATATTCATAAAGGATGTGCACACCTCCAGACTGGTAGCCCAACATAACGCATCAAGAGATACTTCAGGTGCAGCTAACATTGGGTAAGACAGTGATTTAGGTCGTAGCCTGCTATAGGTCTCCAACCATGACCCAAGACTCACACTCCACATTCCTAAGCACCCTGGAGAATATTAGGGTCCAACCTAACACTCTCATACTGGGCGACTTCAACTATCCCTCCATTAACTGTGAAAACTACTCATGTACCAATACACTTGCCCAACATTTCCTGGAATTCATTAATTACAATACCCTGGACCAGCTCATTCTTACCTCCACTAGAGGTAGCAACATCCTTGACCTGGTCATTACTAACATGGGCAACCGTTGCTCTACACCAGTAGTCAACTCCTCCCTGGTTAGATCTGACTACAAACTAATCACCTTGGAAATACAGATCCCTCCCACCCCCGCCGCAAAAGTAACCACCATGAAAAACTTCTCTAAAGCTAACTTTGGGCTCCTAAAAACAGAACTGCAGAGGTGGCTAACTTCACGGCACCCATGCAAATGGATAATAGTTGCATGACCGCCGAATCATACATCAATTCACTGTACGAACACATACACAAATGCATGGATCTCGCCATACCCAATAGAACCAAGATGCTCTCCTGCAAAAAATGGAAGCCAATCTGGTAGTCCCCTGCCACAAACAAACTCTACAACAGAAGGAGGAAACTAATGTGGAATAAGATGAAGTAAGACTGGAAAAACTCCCTTATCAGCCTCAACAAAAAGTTGAGATCCCTCATCAAATCCGCTAAAACTAGCTATGAAAACAGGATTGCAGCAGATAGTAAAGACAACCACAAGGCCTTCTATAGTTATGCAAAGAATGTCCATGGCAATACCCAGATTTACTCTGAGCTACTGCACAATGGTACTTCCTATAGTGAGCCAACAGATATTGTGAATATACTGACCGATAGATTCATTGCCAACTTTACTCCACTCCCCCCCAAGGAGCAATCACAATACGAGTAGATTGCCAGGCACCCAGTATTACTGCTGCACAGGTTAAAACAGCACTGTCCAAGGACAAGAATGCAGCTCCTGTGGGACCTGACAATATCCCTGGCTGTGTTCTACATGAACTACAGAGTGAACTGGCATGTCATCTGTGTGCCCTGTTCAATTACAACCTCGCCTCAGGCTTTGTCCCTACTGAATGGCGCACTGATACAGTCATCCCTCTCCACAAAGGATGAGTGATTACAGACCCTGGGAACTATCGCCCCATTAGCCTGATGAGTCTGATGTGCAAAGCTATGGAATGCATCATCATGTACCTAATAAACAGGGATATAGGGAATCTCCAAACTCTGGATCCCACACAGTTTGGTTTTGTGAAGGGTAGATCATGCCTGCTCAATCTGGTTGACTTCTTTGAGTCAGTCACCAGACCTGTGGATGAAGGTAAGGTGGTTCATGCAGCCTACCTTGATCTGGCCAAGGCCTTTAATACCATTTCCCTCTCAGGAATCATAGAAAAACTCACTAAGCTAGGCATCAACCTGTATATCACTAGGTGGGTTGCAAACTGGCTCACAGATAGAACCCACAGTGTGAAAGTAGCTGACTCCAAGTCGGACTGCTGACCAGTCATAAGTGGAGTCCCACAGGGTTCGGTCCTGGGTCCTCTCCTGTTTGGTATCTACTTCTCTGAAGTCCAGGCCAACATGAAGGGACTCTGGCTAACAAAGTTCACAGATGATTGTAAGTTGGGAGCTATTATTAACTCCCCAAGTGATGTTGACATCCTACAGAAAGGCCTCACTGAGACCAATGACTGGTGTCAGAACCATGGCCTTAAGCTCAATGCCAAAAAATGTGTCATCATCCCCTTTGGGAAAAACCTGGTTCCCATGAATTACCACATCGATAATAGTCCACTGAACACAGAAGGAATTATAAGAGATCTGGGAACACAGGTTGACAGCAACCTCTCTTTTGACCAACACACTGCCAATGTGTTCAGAAAGTCCTTCTATATGGCACATCTCATTACTAAGGGTTTTGCATCCAGGAAGAAAGAGGTCATTGTCTCCCTCTACTCGTTCCTCATTAAACAATCATCAAGTACAATGCCCCATTTGGCATGTACCTCACTAGATACCTGCAACAACTGGAGAGGCCACAAAAGTATCTCACAAAGAGGATCCTAGGCCTTAAACACTTGTCCTATATGGACAGACTAAAAAAAAACTCCAACTATTCTCTGTCTCATATCGCCTACTTAGAGGTGAAAAAGCCACTTATGAAAATAATTTTCTTCCACAAAGGTACATGTAGTTTTCTTTTCTTTTCTCCAGTATTGTTTTACTTTCTTTACCTTTAGAATCAAGTTTATTTTATGTCTCTGACTGCCTCTCTGCTTTGAGGTAGCTTGGAGTAGTGTAAGACTGCTCAAGATCCCCTTTCCCATTTTCTTTAATATACTAGAGATTTTCCATCTTCTCCTCAGTTTCTACACTTATTTCCCTTAGTGTATTATTAACTGTGGACCCTTTCTTGTCAACCTCTACAGTGACCTCTTTTATTAATTTAACAGCTGGAATCTTTTGGCAAGATTCAGTCTACTGTATCTAGCCTTTCCACCCACAGACAAATCTTAGTTCCTCTTGTTTCTTTTGGTCCTTCACCTTTTTCTTTACTGGAACTATGTATTTTTGAGAACATGTCTGATTGAATTCCCACTCCTTATTTATAACATACAGTGTTATAATGTACTCTGTTTTGTCTCCATGTACACATGTTCACTTAGTTTTCTATTTTTCTATTTTTTCTGTTTCCTTCTTGTTTATGCAAACAAAGATCATCATCATCATCAACCCCTCTTTTTTCTTCATTTTCTACGTGTTTAGGATGTCGCATCAACTGTCACCATCTCTCTCAATTCAGTATCACTCTCCTACCTTCTTCGACAGTCATACTTGTCACAGGTCTTCTCTCAGATAATCCAGCCATCTCTTTACTAGACAGCCTCATTTTTTATTACCTACTTCCTGTCTGTCCCAAATTTTTTCACTGAACTATAGTGGTTTCGTGCACATCCATCCAAACCACTATAATGTGTTCTCTTTCACCTTCTCTACAATTTGAGCTACTTGGGAATCTGATCTGATCTGATGCCCTCATTTCTTCATCTGTCCCACACTGTGCATCCTAGCATCCATTTCAGCACTTTATCCATAACCTCTAACTTCCTCACCTGCTCTCCCTTTAGTGCTTAGGTTTCTGTACTAGTCATGCCACTGTTTTGTACACCTTACTTTTCAGCTTCTTTGGCATTCTTCTGTCATACACTACTGATTACACTCTGTGTCAGTTGGCTGCAGCCCCTCTGCTTCTAGTTTTGACGTCCTTAGTCAGGTGTCCCTTCCCCTCAACTACCTATCTCAGGTACTTAAAGCTGCTAACTTTTTCCACTGTTTTTCCTTCTATCTCAGTTCTCACCTTCTGATTTCTCCAAATTGCTGCCATTACAACTGTATTGTTTGTACTCAGTTTGATCCCGTGTGCCTTTAGGTTTTCAGTCCATTCCCCTATTGTTTGCTGAAGTGCTTGTTCAGAGTCTGCATGTAATACCACATTTTCTGCTTACAGCAACTTTGCTGATCTCTCCTCTCTGATCCATTTGCTAATATAGTCAGTCACCAGTATGAACAGCAGGGAGCTCGGAGCTGAACACTGATACACACCCACTCCAACTGGGAACCCTTTTGTGAGTCCAAACACTGTTAGCACTTGTGCCATTGAGTCCTTGTACATAGCCTGCACTAATTCTACCAGTGTTTCTTGGACTTGGAACCATCACTGGACTGTCTAAATCAGCTTTTTTGGAACCTTGTCATGTGGTTTCTTCAAGTCTAGGAATGCCCAGTTGGACTATTTCCTGCTCAATTATTTCTTCTCAATTATCATTGCAACCATTGGGTTGGTTATGCTGTTTCCTGATCTGAATCCAAACTGCTCATCTCCAATCTTGCTTTCTACTACTCTGTGTATTTGTTATCAGTTAGCCTGTCCAGAACTTCCATGCAATGTGACAGAAGTTTGATTCTGCTATACTGCCCACAGTTGTGAATGTCCCATTTGTTTTTTTTTTTTTTTTTTTTGTAAAACTGGCACTAATATGTTTATTCTGCAGTCATCTGGGATATGCCTTTCTTTCCATACTGTTAGTATCCTCAGGAGTCATTTCTCCCCTAACTCACCCAACATCTTGATCATATCTGCTGTGACCTCATCTGTGTCTGCTAATTTCCTTGGCTTCATTTTCCTTACTGTTGTTCTTAATTCTTCTAAGGTGGGTACTTCTTCTTCTTTAATTATTTGATCTATCTGAGCTACTATAGTTTCTGTGGGGTTTTATTTATTCAGAAGCTGCTAGAAGTACTTCAATCTGCCTTTGAAGTCCTGCTGCTGGCATCCCTTATCAAGGGTGTATGATGACTACTTTCTTTATTTTTCTGAATTTTCCTTGCAACCTCTTTCTGTGTGACATCTACCATGTCACTTTCCAGAAGCTGTTAGAGTGCCACTGATGCCTTGTTCTTTGCAATTACAACTGGTCTCTTAGCCTGTTTGTTAGGTAACTTGTATTCTTTCTTAGCCTGTCTTTTCTGACAATGTTTCTTGCACTTTCTTTCTTTGTATGACTTCCTGGACTACTGCTTTTCTTATTTGCCTTATTTCCATACCTGGCTTGGCCACACATGTATTCTATAGTCCTTATATATGCTGTTTAAGGCTCTGCCATTCTTCTTCAGCTCCACCTTTTTGCTCTTCTTCCTTAAGTGTTAGATCCCTGAGTATTTCCTAGAACTCTTGTGCTTTTTCAGCAGTCAACTTTCAAGTCTTCAGACTACTTTCTGTTGACCTTACAGACTTCCCTGACCACTGCTTGCAGATGATTTTGGTGACCAGCTTACAAATATATTGTGCTTTAAGGGATGCAATCATGTTAAATGGGTTTAGCAAACTTTGAAATTCTGGACTTTCAAGATGGCTGCACTCCAATCAGAAATCTGAAAAAAGCAAGCCTTCATTTGTTTTTTTGAGTGACTCTGCCACATTACTTCACTAGGCAGTACTTATAGCCTGAATGCCATTCCTTTGACAAAGCCAAACTAGGATGGATCCAGTGTCTGGAAGTTTTCTATGTTCTTATTAATAATTTCCATGATAATTCTTTCCATGGCTTTGCAAATAAGACTAGTCAGACTAATGGGTCTGTAGTTTCCAGGATCTGTTGTCAAAGGAAAGTCATGTTTACTTAATCTGGTGGACTTCTTTGAAAAGGTCACTAAGACAATGGATGAGAGGAAACGGTGCATACTGCATACCTAGATCTGGCTAAAGCATTTGATACAATACCACACTCAGACATTGTCAACAAACTTACAGAACTAGGTATAACCCCCTTTATAACTTGATGGATAGCTAGCAGGCTCACGTTTTGCACACAGGAGGTTAGAATTGGTGAAGCCACCACCACAAAGAGGCAGGTCACCAGTGGAGTCCCACAGGACTCTGTGCTAGGCCCACTTCTCTTTGGTATCTACTTCTTGGATGTTAAAGCCAATGTCAAAGGCCTCTAGCTAACCAAGTTCACAGATGATTGCAAACTGGGAGCAATCATTGAATCTCCCCAAGATGAGAATACTCTTCAGGATGGTCTAATACAGACAAACATGTGGTGCCAAAGCCATAGATTAAAACTCCATGCCAAGAAATGCATTATAGTTCATTTTGGGAAGTCAGACACCCTAGGTAACTACTTCATCAATAAAATACTCATAAAACTTGATTCACTATTCAGGGGTCTAAGAACTCATGAAAGAAAATGCATCTATGTTGCTCAATTTATAAGCAAGGGCATGGCATCTAGGTCCAGAGAGGTCATCATATGACTGTATTCGGCCCTCATCAGACCTATCATTGAGCATAATGCTCCCTTTGACATGTACTTGATCAGGCACATGCAGCAACTGGACTTTGATTGCTTAGTCTCCCACATATGTGCATTCTTTTACAATAAAGGAGATCATTCTACTCTGCTGAACTCTGCTGAATTAAGTTATTTTATTTGGTACCATGACAGGCCATGGTGGTGCAGGGGTTAGCATTGTCACCTCATGGCAAGAGGTTCTCCCGTTCGATTCTTGGCTGGAGCACCTTCTGTGTGTAGTCTGCATGTCCTCCCCATGGTCGAGTGACTTCAAAGACATGCAGGTAGGTGCGTGCATGAATGGGTGTGCCTTCTTTGAAGATCGGGCATCAGGCTGGCAACTCAGCACCATAAAAATCTACTGCCAATCATTATCAGGTCAGAGTTCCGCTGTGACGACCCCTAACCGGGAAAAAGCCGAAAGAAGAAGTTGGTACCATGACAGTTGTTGCCATGAAGCCTTGGATTTCAAGCTGTCTGCAAGTTGCTGCAGCAGAAATCACCTTTTGGGCCCATGTTTGACAGGTTTTCTGTCGGGTGTATTTCTGGAGGGTCAGCTCACAGTTATATTTGTCCATCTTCAGCAGAGTTTGAAATCTCTACAGGAAACTCTCCTCACATGATTGTTTTTCAGTAGAATAATAATCATTTATATGAAAGTAGGTTCTTGTATAATAAATAGTGTGTTTTATCATAACTTTGTATAAGGGTGAGATTTATCGCACACACATGCACACAATGGTATGAGAGTGGGTTTTATCTCACACATGCACACAATTGTATAAGAGTGGGTTTTATCACACACATATACACAATTGTATAAGAGTGAGTTTTATCACACACATGCACATAATTGCATAAGAGTGGGTTTTGTTATAAACCTCACAAAGAGGATCCGAGGCCTTAAACACATGTTCTACACAGACAGACTCAAAAATCTCCAGCTATTCTATGCCTCATATCGTCTACTAAGAGGCAATTTCTGCTTGACTTACAAAGCTATGTCTGACCCAGCTCTGTTAGAAATGCTACATCTAAAGAAATCCCAATCCCTCCGCACCACATGCTCCAGAGACCTCAACCTCTTTACCACGATCAACAGAACATGCTGAAGGGACAGGATCATAACCCCAGAGACTGCCCATGCTCTGGAACAGACTTCCCATACATGTCAACCAGAGCACCTCACTGGCCCTCTTCAAGAGAAATCTTGATGAGTGGAAGGGAAATAGAAAGTTCATCCCAGGGATCACTCAAGTGGCTCTACTTGATAGAGGCACTGGGAACTAATGTCAGGCAGTACGATGCCAGGGCACTTCTATGGGCTAGGCTTGTAAAGGCTCCAGGGCCATTAGCCTAGTGCACCTATGAACCTATGAACATGCACACAATTGTATAAGAGTGGGTTTTATCACAAACATACAATTATATAAGAGTGGGTTTTATCACACACACATGCACACAATTGTATAAGAGTGGGTTTTATCACACACATGCAATTGTATAAGAGTGGATTTTATCAGAAACATACACACAATAGTATGAGTGGGTTTTGTTATAAACTTGTATGAATGTGGGCTTTATCACACATATGCACAAACTTGTATGACAGCCAGTTATATTACAGATTTGTATAACATGAGGGTGATTATATACATGAATCAGAGTGTTTTTTTTTTTTATTGTGAATAAGTAATTTTATCCATTGTGGAAAACTCACAATGGGTGCAAGTGTGACGGTATTAAAGAAGACGGACCCTGGGACTCCAGCCAGACATATGTTTAATAAATATGGAAAAGACAGATGTAATTATTTGGTAAAATGCTCTGGGATCAATAAAACTGCAATACCCTGAGGGAGGAACTTCTGATAAAATCTCAAAAAATCTTAAAAAGAAATATAAACAAAAGGAAACAAAGTACCTGCCTCTTGTTGGTCACCTTCTAATGACTGTCAAGAAGAATCTAAGAATATGAAATAAGAATCTGTAGTTAGAAGTTTAAAATACATTTCTGCTAGATTAAAAACACAGCTTCAGGCAGCTAATACAACAGGTAACATAGTGCAGAAATGTGCAGGAGATAATTCACGTGATACCTGTGGATTTTACCCTTTGAAACAGCTAGAAATATTGAAAATCACTCAACCTGGCTGCTGTGATGATGATTTTCATAGATTTATACTAGGCTAACTGCCCTTGCGAGCCATTTTAAGCCTAGCCAATTATCCCTTGTGAGACTCAAACCCTGCACCTTGGGTTTGTAAGGCAAAACTCCTTAACCATTAGGCCACCCTTCATCTCCCTTCCCCCTTATGCAGATCATTGTGCCTGTTATGAAGCAGACAACCTTTTTTCTCTGGGAGAGAAAGCAGCAGGGAAACATCTTGATGACGGTGTTTAAAATTTTTCCAAGACTTTTACTTTCCAAGTTATCTGAAACGCATCAGTTCACCCTAGGGGTTCTTGTGGTTATATCAGTAGACTTTGGAAACTGCAACAGCAGCACCCTGTTTCAAATTCCTATCAAGTGTTAATGAGAACAGCAAACAGAGGTAAACAGCTTTATCCAAAACAGAAGCATCTCTCTGGGAGAAAGCACATAGATAAATTAAAATGATTTGGTAATAAAAGTGTCCTATCTAGCAGAGAAACTATCTTAATGAGGTTTAAAAAGTTAATTATACAATATCCAGAACTTACTGACAAAAGTATAGGTGGAACCCACCTGCCAAGCAAGGTCCTGGGGATGCATCATCTACTGATTCATCCTCAGATGAAGATACCCCTGTTACTACCTCACCACCTAATATTCATATTTATCCCCTAAGAGAAGTACCTAACCCTACAGCAGCTCAGGACAGTGATACTGAGCCCACTATTAGAGCGGCCCACCCATGGACTGCAGTAGATTTTCAAACTGTTCTAGATTCCCTCCAACCCATCAGAACATGTGCAGACAGATATGCTAAAATATTAGAAGGATATATAGAAAGAAGAAGAAGATTAGAAAGACATGTACAGTTGCAAGTCCCAACAACTGAAGATTTGATGGCAGTTTTAAAAGTTTCTGCTCCTCTTGACATTTTTCAGAAACTATGGGATAAATCAGCCATAGGTGATAACATTCCAAAACATACCAGTGCAGCATTTATACCTGTGAGGGAGAATTTACTAAAAGTAAAAACTACAAAAATGAATCTACAGATTTGTAGTTATGGCTCATGATAGCTGCATTTGAGGCTACTGAAGGAGCAGCAGCCAGCAGGCCGTCAGCAGCATTTGTAGGTTTATTACCACCTATATGAGACCAGATAAAAAGGTTTGTTTAAAATGGCCCAGATTAGGTATACATGAAACTATTAATCAAGCACAATATGTAGCAGATAACATAATTAGACAGGAGGAAGAACAACAGAAGGAATGAGTGGATGCCCAGCTTCAACAATTTGACACAGATGCACAGTGAAGGGGGCATGGCAGGAGGAACAGGGGAGGTAAATTCTTTCAACAAGCCCCAGGCCAATTTTCACAAATTTTTTTATCCTCCTATTTCATCTCAGAGTCAGCAGTGTAGGTCATGTATTAGCCCTTGTTTTAATTGTGGCCAGAGTGGACAGTGGCTTAATGAGTGTCCGTTTCTTCAGTCAAGAAACTCATCTTTTCAGCCTACAAGTCATCTCAATGTTCAAACCCAACAACAAGTAGGGAGACAACCTCCTACTTGTAGTACCACTTGGCAGCCAATAACATGACAGCAGCATCAATAGAATAGCCAAGAACAGGAGACACAGCTATTTCCTTTGTTACCAGTGAACCAGTAAGTTCCTTTTGTTAACATTACAGCATGCATTTCTACTCGATCTAAGATAACTTTAAACACAAAAGCCTCCCACTCTCTACAAAATTTGTTTGAGGTGTGGTGGCCTCTAATATTCCACTGGCTATCCAAAGCAAGGTGCGCCCCAACTCAAAAGCCTGTTCACAGTGTTCCTGCTGGGGCAAAGGTTCAGGGATGTCTTTATTTTAATAATTCTAATAATGGTTCTCTACTTCTGCTTAGTTTGAAATCCACTGTTGACAATAACCTGTTAGCCCAAACAAAGCCCACAACTTTTTTAATAGCAGTAATGTGTGAGGTTAAAATTGCTGGGAACCTTCTGAAATATTGGACTTGTGGTTTCCACAGCTGCAGTTTAGGCTTATTAACCTTGAATCCCAATTCATTTTAATATTAGAACAGTACCTCGCAGGATGCGGAGTAGAAAATCACCTCCTAACCACACCTCCAGGCCAACAATTCCTGGCGGGCTGTTGAATCCGCTGAATATTCATTCCTGTTGCCGAAATGAATATTGATAAATGCATTCATCAAAAGGGCAGCATGGGAATGGTGTTTTATTTGAAATATAGGAACTGATGGATGCAGGATAGGGGAATGAGAAATAATACAAGTGTAACAACTGCTGGTAGCAGGTCAGGGGAATGAGAAATCATGAATGAGAAATGCATGCTTTGTGGCTATCAGCAATTAAGTCCTGAAACATGTACTCTTTTCCTCAATGTAGTGGGATATCGGAGTTGCTATATTGAAGTAGTGGGAGTGTGGGGGGCACAGTGCCCCCACAAGGGGGTGCAGGAGGTTTACCCCCCTGCAAAAGCAAAGAGAAAAAAATAATAATTACTTTCTGCTTAAGTTTGCATTTGATATCCACAGCGGCCGGGGTGGTGCAGCGATTAGCATTGTTGCCACACAGCAAAGGTTCTCCGGTTTGATCCGCAGCTGGGGTACCTTCTGTAGGTGGATTAGACACTCTAAACTGGCCCTAGGCATGAGTGTGTGCGTGTGCGTGCCTTCTGTGGAAGGTTGGGCGCTGGGCTGGCAACTTTACACTGTAAAACTCCACTGTCAATCATGAGCGGACATGTGATCTGCTGTGGCGACCCCTAACCGGGAAAAGAAGAAGAAGTAACACAATATTTGCTTGTTTAATAAAGGCTGCTTTACAGGGATGAGGTTGCTATCATGTGTGAATATTCACCAATTTACAGTAATACATGTATTACGTCACATGCAAATTTGCATGGCTGGCAGTCATTGGACATTTCCACGCCCATTTTCCATGTCAGTCACTAGTGACATGCCCACATCTGTGCAGAACTAAACGTGAGGTACTGTTCTAATAGACAACCCTCAATTCTGCTAACTAAGTCAAATGGTAAGTAGTTAAGTCTGCCACTCATGAGACTGATGACTCTTGCATTTCAAAAGGCAATGCTTTTGCAGACATGGTGTTCTGACAGGCTGAATTATCTTATCTTGTTCAGGCTTCATTTTTGCAGCAACTACAAGACGTTAATATTCTTGCTTCTTTACAGGAAATGTTATATTTTCAAAATCAGGCTGATGACTGAAAAGGTGAGGTGGAACCATGCAAGCTGTAGTTGCTCCCAGGACTCATTATGGTACCATCCAGGTGGGTGACTAGTTGACCCATACTCTTTTTCTAGTTCAGTTGGTATGGCCTTACCATTTGCCCTCTAATTTGGGAAAAATGCATTAATAAAACTAATTTTCACTGATTGGTATGCCCCTTATATCTCTGAAAGCATTCAACATTTTGTAAATAGCTGTACAGGATGCTCAGAGTATAACATGTCAAAGTGTTCCTGTCTATGAAAAAAGCCATGAAGACCTTTTTGTTGTGGCCACTAGGATTTCATCAAACTCCCATAGTATCAAAAGTTTAAATATGTTTTAGCAATTGTGGACATTTTTTTTTCCTGGATGGATTGAGGCTTACCCCTGTGCTAGGAATGGTTTGACTAAGGTTGCAAAGAAACTTGCATGAAATCATACCCAGATTTGGTGTAACTTCTTGTATTCAGTCAGATAGATTCATACATTTTACAAGCCAGGTAATACAACAAGTGTGCAAAATTTTGAAAATGAGTGTGCAGTACCATTGCCCACACAGAACACAGTCTTCATGAAATGATGAAAGATTGAATCAGGCATTAAAAACTAGAACTGCAATATTGTGTGAGGAGATAATCCTTAAATGACCAGAGGCATTGTCTCCAGTTTTATTTAGTATTCAGAGAGCATTCAGCAGTCCTAGAAAGTTTTCTTCCCATGAAAATCTTATGGAAAGAACCATAAGAATGTCAGCTATACCATTGCCCAAAAAAATTGGAGTTACAAGATGTTGATGAATTTATTTTCCTTTATTGCAGGTCTCATTTTTCAGTGTATTTAAATAGGTTATTAAAACCCAACAGCACTTCCTGTCATGATGTTCTCTTAGGGGACTTTGTATTCATCAAGCCATTCTCTTGATGTCACGTCTTCCAGCCAAGATGGTAAACACCCTTCCTGGTTCTCCTTAAACAGCTACAGCTGTTTGTTGTGAAGGATCACCTACTTGGATTCATGTTTCACATATTAAGAAAGCTCTACCTAGTGATAGATGTCAACAACATGCCATTAACATTATTTCACCTATTATTGATAATGAACCAATCACATCCCATACCAAAAGAAAAAACAGGGGAGCAAACATATCCAGAAGTGAGGCCAAATGATTCAACAATGTTGGTATGGTTGGAAGAGAGGCCTAGTAATTCTGAAATGTTATGATGGTCAGAAGTGCAACCTAGTGATCCATCAACATCATCAACAATGAATATAGTGGGTGGGAATCATCCCATGATTTAGGCAATAACTCAGGTGGCCAAGCACTGCTCATAAGACTTCAGCCAGTTTAGGATTGAGGATAGGGTTTGTTTAGAAATAGATATTACATGAAGTATAAAAAGACAGTGCATCATTCTTTCTTGCAAGTTTTCTAGAATCCTCTCCAGATCTGGTCTGCTTGATATTTGTATTGACTTCCTATAGGAACTGCTGTTCTGGTATTCATAATTCTTTTATTGCATTTTCATCTTTGATCAGAAGCCATTGGAACTGTATGTACTTTAATTATTTTTTTATCAGAGATAAGCACAGAGATAAACTTTTGGTTAAAATTGAGTAGAGGACACCAGACTGCCATCCTAACTTTAACACTTTATCTGCTGCATTGTATACATATGCCAAGACAATGAATGCCAGTAACTGTTGGGTGTGTGCACATATACCAACTGCACATGATGAGGGTATTCCTTTGTTTCTAGTACCAGTGACAGAGATAGAAATAGGAGCAACATTTAAGACAATTTTTTGACCAAAACCAGAAAAGGGAGAGACATAATTCTTGGCATAATGTTACCCGCTTTACTCGCTTTAGACTGGTTGCACTCAAATTATTAATGACAGTGAAAATACATACTTATATTAAAAACAAACACTTTCTATATAGAGCAACTGCAATATTACTTGGAAAATGTATGATGGAGATAAAGGACAGGGTATGGCTGCATTGCATGAATTTTACTGTACATGTGGAGATCAAGTTTACCCCTGTTACCAGTAGACTGGTCGGGATGTTGTTACATTGGTTGCATTATTCCAGTTGTCGGACTTGCAGAAACTTTACCCAGTAGGAAATTTCACAATGTTCACTGAAAGAGGGAGGCAAAGTACATTAAAAATCCAGTCAGAAAGATAGATGCTTCTTGGGTTTACCATTATAATTTAGAAAAAACTGCATTCAAAAGGCTGTCAGATATGGATTTGGATGATGATGTCATTTCAGAAACGGGTATTTTGTTTGCCTGTGGAGCAGTAAAGTCAATTTAGGAATTGAGAAAAATGAATTATTAGAAATATTGAGTAAGTAAATCAGATTACAATTGAAATGACTGTCATACACAGTGTGGTGCTGCAGAACCAAATAGTGCTCAGCTTCACCTTTGCTTCTAAAGGAGGTACATATGCACTCATCAAAATGGAATGCTGGTCATTTATTCCTGACAACAAGCATGTCATTCACAGTCACCTAGAAATTATACAATAAAAGTTGCGGCTCTGTCTCATGCAACAGTTCTCAATGGGCATGGTTGATAAATCTATTTTCTGGAATAGGAAGAAGTACTTTAAAATTTGCTATGCTCATTGCTATAACAATAATCCTTTTGGGTATTCTTTTATTTATGTACAAAATGTTGATCATACAGCTTCTTGAATCTAGGAAAATGTGTTTTCTGTTTGTCTATGTGATCCTGCTTCCATACCACCCCCTTTCTATCCCCTGCCTTTCCCTTACATCCTTCCATATTGACTCTTCTTAAAAAAAAAAAAGAATTTGCACTTGTCCTCCAGAAAAGAAGGATACTCTTCCCCCTTCCCACTCCTTCACTTTCTTTCTCTTTTTTGACTTTCCTGTATTCCAGTTTCCTTCTATTCTCAGTGAATAAAAATCCATAGAAACATTACTGGAAGTTTCCTATTGTAACTACTAACAATTCTCATAGCTCACAATATTACATTTATATACAAGCATATTTGTGGACATGCTACATGCTGGTTACTGGGGGTTGAGAATTCCCCAGCCACAATAGCTCTTTTTCCACCATCTCTGCCATTTCCATGTGTAGATATCTTAGTTAGTTAATGTGTTTAATTCCTGTTTGTTAATGTTAATTACCTTTATGCCACATTGCACTTCTTGGCATCTCCACAGTAGCCTTTTCATAGTCATGGAATGCATGTTTCTGAATCAAAGGTTTAGAGAGTCTAAAATAGAGGACATCGTACTGCTACTAGTTCCCTCTGCTGAAAATAAGTTTCTGGTAAAACGAAAAAGCAACTTTTAAGTGTACTGTAACAAATCTATCTGAGTTGAGGGCTGCTGGCTGAAAGCTTACTGTGTGTTTTCATGATTGGTCTGTAGGCCTTACTGGTGTAAAACTTTACAGATTCTCTGTTAGCCCAGTGTTTGCGCTAGGCTGCTCACCACTCAGCAGCGTTTAACAGTGCCCTGTATTGATGAAAAAGCTTTCAAGTTAAAATTTCCTTTAGAATAACTATCTCTGCAACCTTTCCCAGTCCCCTTGCTGCTTTAGCAGCATCTGAGTTATGCACAGCATTCCCATGTTGGATATATGCATCACACTGAGTATAACGCCCATTCTTTGTCCATGTGCTATCATCCCAGTCCAGTTAAATTTACTGGTTAAAACCATAATAAAAACTTGAAACCATGGCTAGGCACTTTCCTGCTATCTCTGTGGCCAGTCTGGTGGACATGAGTATCCTGAGGCAAAGTAGGAATTGTCTCAAGTACACTTCAAACCACTTAATCCTGAAACCAACACAGTATGTGAAAATAGTAGCTACAATATGAAAACTGAGACACAACACTCACATACTGACAAATCAAATGAAAAACAGGTTGTCTGCACAGTCACATCATTTCCTTCACTAAATAAGGTCTCAACACGTAGACCTAAATATGCAGAGGTACTCACAAATAACTTACTAAAATCTCAGAGGCCTCCTGTACTCTGCCCTCAGAAACCACATGCAAACAAAACCAAGTCAACACCAACCACTACAGATAAAAGTATACATCACAGTGCCTCTCAAGCAACTTCCTAAGGTGAAACACCACACATTCAAACATCTTGGTCACAGGCTACTCCATCATGAGACACACGGACATGCCCCCTCATCAGGTTGGATAAACAGAAGACTACAGTCAGTTGTCTGTCAGGGGCCAACATTCACCAGCTCATGCAGGCATTCAGACCACCCTCTAAAAAGGAAAAATGAAAGGAGGAGGTGTTCTCATTTACATAAAAAAACAATCACATCTCAAGACTGGTCAAGCAGGATAACTCACTTGAGCTACTCCATGTCCAGCTGGCCATAGGCAAAATCCCCTGCCATATCATCGCTAGCTAAAGGTACTCACCCATGAACTATGAAAATCACTCTGCATAACTGAAGTTACTAGAATCACTTACCATTTATCTCAACACACTATTCACGGGTGATTTTAACTACCCCCTCCATAAACTGGAAAACATACATGACCACTAACATGTGCATTCAGAGATTCCTGGACTTTGTCAATGCAAATGTTCTGCAACAACTGGGCTGTGCTCCCACTATGGGCTCAAATATCCTTGACATAGTACTCACAGACATGTGGAGCATTGCACCCCTCCCACGTAATGTCCTCATTGTTAAGATCATATCAGTCTCCTTTAAATAAATGTAATGGTAGAACCCCATCAGAATTTTTCCAAGGCAAATTACCTTCTACTAAGTGATAACACAGGTAATTTTAACGCTCTCTCTAACCCTGAAAACACAGAGGCCTATGCAGAAGTATACACAAATGCCCTGTACAACCACTTAACTGCATATAAATGGCAGTACCTGACTGATCTAACTGATAAAACAAGTCACCCAAATGGACCTCTTGCATAAATATATTATACAACAGAAGGAAGAAATTCCTGTCTAGAAGTAAGTGGAAGGGAGCACAACAGAGGGAAAAAATCCCTCATTAACCACAACAGGCAGATCAAGGAACTAGTCAAGTCTTCAAAAGCTAAATATGAGACTAAAATAGCATCCTAAGTAAAGGGTAACCATAAAGCAAGTTTTAGTTGTGTCTGAAATCTTAAAAAAATTAAAAATATGCTGAGTTGGCTGTAGATGGCACTACCTATACTCAGCTAGAAGAAATATCAAATCTACTAACCAATAAATTCAGCTCATATTTCACCCACTCATCACCTCCAGTCCCTCCCCACGAAACACACCCTACCATTCCTTTACCTGCTTTCAAAAAATAACAGGTTGTTACTACACTCTCTAAAGTTAGGAACATGGCATCAGTGGTCGCTGGCAGAATCCTAGGGTGCATATTAAATAGCTTTAAACATGATCTAGTAGACCCACTTGGATCTGTATTTAACCAGTCTCTAGACAGGCTGTGTCCCAGTAGAGCGGAGGACAGCAACAGTCATCTCTCTGCACAAGCGGGGACCATCAGTGGACCCAGGAAACTACTGACCTATAAGTCTGACAAGCCTCATATGCAAGGTAGTGAAGGGATAATCAAGCACCTGATTAACAATGACATAGGAAATCTCCAGACTCTAGACCCAACCAAGTTCAGGTTCATCAAGGGCAGGTCCTGCCTGCTCAGTCTGGTGGACTTCTTTGCAAAAGTCACCAAGGCCATGGATGAGGGTAAGAGTGCATATTACCTACCTCAACCTGGCCAAGATATTTGACACAATACCCAACTTGGGTATTATAGATAAACTCACAAAATTATGTATAAATCTCTATGTCACCAGATGGATAGCCAAATGACTTACTATTAGGACACGTTATTAGATTGTGGGAATTCACATCCAACAAGAGGACATTCACCAGTGGAGTACACAGGGCTCAGTGCTGGGTCCCCTCTTGTTTGTGCTATACTTCTCAGATGTCTAGGCAAATGTAGATGACCTTTGGCCGACAAAGTATGCTGATAACTGCAAGTTGGGAGCAATCACTGACTCCCCAAATGATGTTGTTATTGTATAGAAAGGACTGACACAGGCTAATGATTGGTGCTGGAATCATGTAATCAAACTAAATGTGAAGAAGTGCATAATAATAACCTGCAAAGTAGACCATTGATAGCACCCCCCAAGAGTGGACACAGTGGTGAGAGATTTGGGTACTAGACAGATAGTAATAGATAGTAATCTAAACTTTGACCACCATGTGTATGTGGTGGTGAGGAAATCCTTCTATGTGGCTAATCCTATAAGTAAGGCCATAGCATCCAGCTCAAATGATGTCATAGTACCACTGTACTTGGCTCTCATCAGACTAATACTCAAGTATAATGCACCTTTTTGCTTGTACCTCACCTGGCAGCTGCAACCGTTGGAGCATCCTGGGAGGTTCTCATAAAAAAATATAAGGTAAAACCAACATTTCATATGCAGACCGATTAAAATCCCTATCACTGTATTCAGTTTCCTATCGATTACTGAGGGGTGATCTATGCCTGACCTACCAAGGCAGTCTCTGACCCAGCCCTGAGGGAAACATTGCATATTTACGAACTGCACAAGAGTTATCCTCAACAAGGATCTACAGGTGATCTCTGACTTGAGCAGATCACGCCAGTCAGGAAGTTTTAACATCAGGGGTAAAGAATACAAAGTTAATGGGCATTTTTATTGTACAACATCAAATGTAGTTTAGCTTGCCCAGTGTCCACAATGTCCTTCATTTTATGTTGGAAAAACGTCTCATAAACTTAAGGAATGTATATATGAGCATATTGCTGACATAAAAAACAAAAAGACTACAAATCCATTGTATAGACACCATGAGTTAAATCCCAGGTATACTTTGGCTTTTTGCATAATACAGCAAGTAAAAAAGGATATTTGTGGTAAAATAATTGAAGCACAATTAAATGAACAAGAACTAAGGTGGCAGATTAGGTTGGACGCACTATCACCACCAGGTTTAAATGATGAGTGTTCTATAACACCAGTTCTGAAGTTGAAAAGTTATAAGGTATGATTTTATTTTAACTGATGACATTTAAGGGTTACTTTTTTATATCATGTGACAAGAGTGAGATGTTAATTGGTTGACATTTTATTTAAAATGTTTTTTTTTTAAATAATAACTGTTCTGATGAAATTCCTTTATTTGGAATGAAAGCGCTAAACCTGTTTATTGTGAATTAAGAGTTTTCCAGAGCATTGGAGGTTCCATCATCTTTTCCTGTGTGTATTTAAGAAGTGTGTTTATACTACTGCTGTTTTATATACATACATACATATATATATATATATATATATATATGGATTCACTTCAGAAGATCGAATTTCCAAAATCTCGAACTGCAAATAACCGAAACCAAAAGCTCGACTTTCGGAAACTCGAACTTCTGAAGGGAAACCATAAAAAAAACAAAAAAACAAAAAAACACAAACTTCGCTTTTGCAGGGGGGCTTTGCCCTGCACCTTATGAGGGGCTGTGCCCCACACCCTACTTAAATATACCAACTCCAAGATTGCTTACAGTGGGAGATGGGAAATCTCCCGTCTTGCGCTGTATGCGGAAGCGCAAAACGGGAGATTTCTCACTTCCTGCCAACACCACAAAACAAATAAAACATTACGTACACACAAGGCATACAACAATACTTGCCTCTGTGTGCACGTAATGTATTAAGGTAAGTAAAGTCTTATTTCTAAACACTACTCACATTCGATTTACTAAAATCTCGATCATATGGTCTCGACAATATGAAATTCGAGATTTCAGTAATTCGATTATGTGAAGTGTTCCCATATATATATATATATATATATATATATATATATATATATATATATATATATATATATATATATATATAAAACCAGGATGTTCTATTAATGTCACAAGCTAGGTTAAGATCCCTAGAGTGAGTGACTCTTGTGCTATTTGACTTGTGGATGTGCAGCATATCCATCATGGCAGGGTCACTGACTGACCTGTAGGCCATGCAAAAGTCACTTCTCAACAGCCTATATGATACAGAGTACAGTGACAGGGCTTTCAGCCTATCCATGTAAGTCATGATTTGGAGGCCCTGTATTTTTTGGTGAGAAACCTCTATGGTCTCTCCAGCTGCTGCAGGTGTCTGGTGAGGTACATGCAGAAGGGAGCATTGTACTCTATTAATGGTCTGATGAAGGAGAAATACAGTGGAGTTATAACATCCTTAGACCTGGCTGCAGTGCCCATTTGTTTGTGTTAGACCCTCTTGTAATATGTTAACATTGTTGGGGGACACAATGGCTGCACACAATTTGCAATCATCAGCAAACTTGGTAAGCCAAAGACCATCTACTTTAGTCTGGACCTCTGAGAAATGGATTCCAAACAGTAAAGGGTCCAGCACAGGTGCTTGTGGTACACCACTGGTGATGGGTCTAGTGGTAGAGGTGGAGTCACCAACTTTGACAGTATGTGTTCTGTTGGTGAGCCAGTTGGCTATCCATCTAGTGACATAAGGGTAAATCCTAAGCTGGGAGAGTTTCTCAATGATACCTGAGTGGGGGATTGTGTCAAAAGCCTTGGTTAGGTCAAGATAGGCAGTATGCACTGTCTTATCTTCAACCAGAGCTTTGGTGACTTTCTCAAAGAAGTCTCCTAGGTTTAATAAGCATGATCTACCCATAACAAAGCCAAACTGGGTTGGGTCTAGGGTTTGAAGGTAACCTATGTCCTTGTTGATAAGGTCCATGATGATTCTTTCCATGGCCTTGCAGATGAGACTGGTTAGGCTTATGAATCTATGGTTCCCAGGGTCGGTTGATGGCCCCCCTTTGTGCAAGGGGATTACTGCTGCTGTTCTCCATTCTGCTGGAACAAAGCCATTTCTCAGGCTATGGTTAAAGAGAATGCCAAGTAGGTCTGCTAGGTCCTGTTTTAGATTGCTTAATAAGCAACCTAGGATGTTATCTGGTCCCATTGAGGCCATGTTTTTGACCTTGGAGAGCGCAGATATGACCTGATCTCTAGAGATACTAGGCAGAGGACTGGTGTCAGGTATGCTTTGAGGTACAGCTGGTGGGGAAAGGGGGTGATATTTGTACAAAATCTGTCAGTTAGCAGGTTGGCAATTTCATGCTGTATAGTATGTGGTGCCATCTATATCAGTTCGGCACTTAGCTGGTCATTCACTTTTAGATTTTGGACGTAATTAAAGAATGCCTTATGATTATCCTTAGCTAGGGATGCTATTTTACCTTCTTAATTAGCTTTAGAGGACTTCACAGGATTTCTGATTTGCTTGTTCAAGCTATGGAGGGAATTCTACCTCTACTGAGTCAGTTCCATGCTGTTCTTAGACATCAATTTCTTCCTTTTGTTATATAATCTGTTTATACTTGAGGTCCACCAGGGTGGCTTGTTTTTTTGGGATGACCTGGTTTTAATCCAGTTAGGCACAGCCAAGTGCTTAAGTGTTTATTCAGGGCATTTGTGTACACCTCTTCATAGGAGTCATTGTTGTCTGTGATGGTGGTGCACATAAAACTTTTTATACCATTGCTTAGTAGGATGTAGTTTGCTTTGGAAAAAGTATTTTTATTCTTTTTTTGCTCCTGTGGTGGTGACAGGTTCTGTAGCCACTAAGAACAAGACTGATTTATGGTCTGACCATACCAGGGAGGGCATCACAAAGGAGGGAGTGCAGTGACCCCTTGTGTTGGTGAGTACTATGTCTAGGACATTTGAGCCCCTTGTGGGGGTACAGACTATCTGTTCCAGAGCATTTGCATTGACAAAGTCCAGGAACCTCTGGGTGAGTATGTTCGTGCTCATGTATGTCACCCAGTTGATGGAAGGATAGTTGAAATCTCTCATGACTAAGGTGTCGGGCTGTACAGCGAGTGACACCAGTAAGTCCAAGTAGGTGGTGTGCTTTTCTTGGTTCACAGTGGGGGACCTATATCTAGCAATGATGTGGTAGGGTATTTTGCCTATAGTTAATTGGATATGGAGTAGTTTGATCAGTCTTGAGGTACACTTGGCTGTAATGAAGATGGATACACCTCCACTTTTGGTTCTTTCAAGCTCATTTTGAGGTCTGAATGTGTGGAAGGCATTGTAGCTTTGCATGGCCAGGGCACTTTCCTTACATTTGAATTATGTTTTAGTGACTGCACAGACATAAGCATCTTCCAAAGTGTGGAGTGCAGTTTCATGTTTAGACTCCTAGCATTAAGCAGCAGAACTCTGACTTTGTCTTAAGTGGATTTTGTTGCATGGGAAATGTTATTTTAACATTGCCTAAAAAAGGAACTATGGAGGAGGCAAGCACCTTTGCCAGTATCTGAAAGCCTAGTGGAGACAGGTGCAGACCAACTCTGGCAAAGCAGTGTGGCCTGCTGACCATGTCTTCCCAGGCTGACAGATACTGGATCCCCCTGGATTGATACCACAAGCTAAGCCAATTGTTGAAGTCAATCATTTTTTGTTTATATTGTGGCATCACCCTGGGTGAAGGTAGAATGCCACTTAGGGCTACAGTCATACCTGCTTGGGACACATAATCTGAGAGTTCAGTTGTGTCTCTCTTCATATAGTCCAAAGAGGTATGTCTCAAGTCATTCAATCCAACATGGACTATGATAGAATTGTAATGGTACTTGTTGTTGAGTCACTTGAGTGTATGTGTGATTTGATGGATCCTGGCACCTGACAGGCAGCTGACTGTGACCTTCTCCTTGTCCAGCCTGGTGAGGGGGCATCTGCGTGTCTCACTATGGAGTCATCTGTGACCAAGACATTACGTTTTGAGGTGTTTTGCCTAGGGGCTTATTTGCTGAGACACTGGTGTATGTGTTATTTTGTCTAGTGGTTTCTATTTGCATAGCAGTGTGTGCAAGTGGTTTATGTTTGGGAGTTCTCTGACCTTTCAGAAGGCTTCTAGTGAGTACTTCTACGTATGTGGGTGTTTGTGTCATGACCTCATTTTGTGTGAAAGGTGAACTGTGTATGCTGACAACCTGTTTGATGTCCGGTTTGTTGTTACGTGAGAGAATTGATTCCAATTTCATAGTGTAATTACATCTCTCACATAGGGTATTTGTCTGTTTTAGGAATAAGTGGTTGTCAGTATACATGAGACAATTACCACATTGCCTCAGGATGCCCATGTCAATCAGGTTGGCTGGTGAAATGATGGGAAACTGCCCATCCATTATAGCAGGTTTTTACTGTATGTACTATTAGGGAAGGGACTGGGCTAGTTTGACCAGTTTTTGTGCTAGGACTAACAGATGTGCTTGTTCTATTGAAGGCTATGGATGATAAGTGTGAGAATGCTGCTCAGTGCACCCATAGTGCATTAGGGAAACTTGGGAGGATTCCACTGACAGATGTCTATGGAAAAATTGAGTTTCAAGGTGTTTGCATCTATACAGGGCACCCCTAACCATTGTTGTATGGTGCGCTGCAGCACACAAATGCAAGGCGTAAATACAGGTGAAATTCAGACACTTTTAAGCTAATCTACCAATAGGAAAACATACAATGAACCTTCCTCCAGCAATCCCCAGCTCAGACAAGGCTGGATCCACACTGTTCTGCCACAAGGGTGCAGGGAAGCCCTTCTCAATGTAAGATGGCTGGTTTAGTGCTTAAATGTATCAATAACAGGCTAGATTCAGCAGGTCTGATTCTAGTCTATGCTGTCTAGATATCAGAACAGTGCAAGTCAAGTGTAGAGAAGTACAAAAAATACTTGGAGCCCTTTTGTGTGTTTCCCAGTTCAGAAAGACCAGGTAAACATCTACTGTCACCAGATGAGCAATCCTAATTTTCCCAAGGCAAAAGCACAGTGAAGGAGTGTCTGGAGTGAAATGCTACCACAAACAAACTTAAGCAGTAGAAAATGCTACCCAAACTTAAAGATAGATACAGCAGTGTACTTTAAACAGGTTATAGAAGTGTGATTATTCAATAAAAGTATTTCACTCTGAATAAATGAGCCAAGGGCCACTCAATTGTACAGAATTTAAAAAGGCACTCAAAAACAAGATAAGCTGATTAATAAGCCCTTCAGCCAATAAAACTACATTCAGAAACCTCAAGTGTTTCCTCAACCTCAACAGACTAGGCTACCTCCCAGTCCACTAGATGTAAAATCCACTGACCTCTTTGTGTAAAAACAATTAATTTACTAGAGTATAAAAATACACTATTTTATCCAACAGTTAGCCAGATCAAGTAGAACAGACAATGGAAGGCATAATGCACTTTTTCAATATAAGCACAAAGAAAGGCAAATAAATAATTCAGGATATCAACAGCAGTGTAGAAAAGAAAGGTAAGTCACCAGGTATAAAAAGCAAATCAACAAATGGGAGGGTGGATGGGAAACACAGCAGGGAATCACCGGTAGTGCTTTAGTTTAGGGAGGCTTCACATCTTTCCAGACAAAGACAGAGGTCCATAATTTCACTGAGTATTTAAGTATTACCCAAGACACAATTTAACCAATGGAAAGAAATGTGAAATGAGCAGCCTAGATAATCTGTGTCCACTTCTCAAGTAGAACAAAAACACTAGGCCAAGCAGATTTCTTAAAACATATAAAATGGATCAGGTATCAGAAAGCAGCTCTAAAAGGTCACAGACAAAGAATAAAGGTTTTCTCACCCAATGGGATCACCAGCAGTGCATCTCAAATACTGAACTCCAGTTCTATAAGCTGCACTGGGTGAAATATACTTGTGTGATTTAATCACCAAATAAACAGATCTACAAACGACAGGATTACTGTTGCAGAAAATCGTATGAATGATTTGGAATACAGTTACTGCAGGATGTTCCTTAGTGAAGGTGGTTATAATCTTGCACTGTGGCCATTAGAGGGCAGCCTGTTTACATATCCATATCTCTCTCTCTCTATATATATATATATATATATATATATATATATATATATATATATATATATATATATATATATATATATATATATACACACACACATAAATAGATAGATATAGATCTGGATATAAATCTATATCTATCTACCTACATGCATATACATATAAACAAACTTAAGGTCATTCTTTGTTCTTTCTTGCTTAGGAGTAGGGGAACAGAAAGATTACACCAACAAATAACCTTATGATGGGCCATACAAGTCACAGAAAGTAAGAAGTAATATGGTAAACAAATGTATATGTTTATAATAGTCTGTAAATGATTGTCTTTTTTCCTTCTCCATCACTGGGACCATCAAGCCCAAATGCCTACTAGTAAGTTTTCCTACCACAGTGTATGAACAGCTGTAGGAGTAACATGGTGGCATAGAGTCCACTGTCAGACCCACATCACCTGTCTGCAAAGATTGTAGGATTGCATGCTGCCATATTTGTTCATGCAGAAGAGCGCTGGTCTCAACTTCCCCTTCCAACACTGCTAAGGTATAAAACACTGTGACATGCTTGTTTGTATGATGCCCCCATTGTAGAATGCAGCACTAAAACTACACAGGGGAGGAGCCCAGGCACTGCTAAGGTATAAAACACTGTGACATGCTTGTTTGTATGATGCCCCCATTGTAGAATGCAGCACTAAAACTACACAGGGGAGGAGCCCAGGCACTGCTAAGGTATAAAACACTGTGACATGCTTGTTTGTATGATGCCCCCATTGTAGAATGCAGCACTAAAACTACACAGGGGAGGAGCCCAGGCACTGCTAAGGTATAAAACACTGTGACATGCTGCAGCACTAAAACTACACAGAGGAACCCAGGCACTGTAGAATGCAGCACTAAAACTACACAGGGGAGGAACCCAGGCACTGTTAAGGTATAAAACACTGTGATATGCTTGTTTGTATGATGCCCCCACTGTAGAATGCAGCACTAAACCTACACAGGGGAGGAGCACAGGTGAGCACCAGCACCCACTAGCAAAGTGTCCATCATGACTCAGACAAGCATTGTAGCTAGGATGGGACAAACAGGGTACTATCAGCACCACAGAAGTGTACTAGTCATTCCTAAAAGACAGTGATGCAATCACTGTTGTTCCAAGTAGTCTGTAAGTTGTAACAGTGATATAATTTAAGCAGCCACACTGTCAAACAAAGCTATTTAAATAATTTCAAAGACTGTCTGCTGTGTTACAAAGAGCTACTATTTATAAATGTCATAACTCTTTCCTTAGAAGTGGAAGTGGTAACTGTAGAAGATATATATATATATATATATATATATATATATATATATATATATATATATATACATCTTTTTTTGTGCTCTTCAGCTACATAGGGTGGTTGTGCCAACTGGAAGAGTGCAAAGGGCACTAGCTGCCCCAGCTACAGCACTACATCAGACAGTGTCATGGTTTGCATGCAGGAAGGGAAGCTCCAACTACTGAATGCAGATAATCCTCCACCATTCAGTGGATGAGTTACAGAGGTCTGACAACAACATCAGATTCATAAGGACATGATGGCTTTGCAGTTACTGACACTCATTGCCCACTGCAGCAGTCTCATCCTCAGCTATGTGAGCAGGACATGAAAATCATAGACACTGTAATACCTAAGAGCCATATGAAGGCCTGTGCTTTGCCCTTCTGCTGTAACTTCACATAGGTTACTAATGGTTTAATGTCCTGGGCCCTCTTTACAGATAGCAACAGCCAGCACTGAGGAATGTACAATGATAACCTGTTATAGGCAGTCATCTGACCTGAAGTCAGAAAGGATTTCTTCCAGTTTTATGGTGACCCTCCCCAGGGTGTGCAGCCAAAGAAGGACTCAAGCAAGGGTAACTACCAGAAATCCCCTTGATGAGGCCACTAGAAGCTAGTCATCCACATAAATGAACAAAATAAGCCATTTCACCTGCAAGGCAGTTATCATATGTCTAGCACTTTTGTAAACACTGTGGGTGCATAGAAAAGATCAAAGAGCAATACTGTCTACTGAAACTAAAGTCCACACAAACAACCTGATGAAATTTCCTGTGCAGGCTGGAAGCATGTGTAATAAAATGCATACATCATGTCCAGTGACACCATCAAGATTCCTTTCCTTGCTACAGCAATGGAAGCACTCCTGGAGTATTATCAGCCAGAACTAAGTGTATACATGTGCTGATATAAATCACTGAGGTCCAGGATAGCATAGAAGCATTTAGATTCTGCCAATAAAGTTATCCCTCTTGAAGATTTCACTGGCTGAACCAGAGAAGGAAACACTGCCTGATATTTCTGTCCCTGATTCTATGAAGGGAGAGTTCATCTTCCAAAAGTATTGAGTATGTCCAGAAGAAGATGAGGAACAAGCCATGGTGGGTGACTGTTATACAAAACCTCAAAATAGTTCAATACTTAACTTTTTTATGGTCCATTGACCAGGTCCTGAGAAATGTATCCAAAGAGACCCTTACCCTGCAAGGGAGCCTCTAGAATGGCCTGACTGTGTCAATCATTGAAGGAGCAAAGTGTAAGATATGCCATCCAATGCAGGGAAACACATCAAACTGCTATTCTGATCAAAGCATTAGTGCAATCAAAATTAAAGTGGCTCTGTGGAAGCCCCTGTGAAGATAAGAGTGCTTTCTAGAGACTCTTTTGCCCCAGAATCATGGAGTAGTTCTGCTTTTTTAGTGTATGAGTCACAATGGAAAACTGAAATTGGAACAAGTGAGAAAGATACCATGGAGGGTGTACCATGTGGAGTAATAGATAAAGGTATTTAACTTCAGATCATAATTTTGTAGGTTTAAGTCAACCACTGTCATCAGAAAAGATAAGATTTTTGTTGAAAAAAATGAAAAGGCAAGATTTTAGTTTGACAGTCAATGCAGAGGATTAAGACTCTGAGTTGCACATTAGCTGCTTCTTGCAGTCCATGGTTTAAGTCCCTCAGCTTTCATTTGCCTGCTATGCAATTCTGACCGTCACTTAACCAGGCAGTGCTCTATGGCAATTGAGATATTGGGCTAGGCCACTCAGAGGTCTATTGGACTGCATTTCTAGTAACTAACTATGAATGGACAGGTAAGAGACTTAAGTATAAAGCTTTGGACTCTTTATCCTGCAGCAAGGAAGAAGGGTGATGAGGCCTCTGCGGCCAATGCCGGACTAAAAGGATTAATTTAGGATTCTGCCATAGTATGCTTTGGCAGAATGTCATTTAACTCCACTGGAGATTTACTAAAGGCAACAAACTTTTAGGAGTAGAAGAAGCTGAGTCCTGAACTTTCAAGATTGCAATAATTGCATCATAAAGATCAGGTCCCTTGAGAATTATTGCACATGGCTTCTTATTTTTCTTCTCCAGATAATGGTTTAAGGGTTTCTGAGATGAAGACAGAAAAGCAACAATCCAGTTCATAGTGGACTTTGTAAACCTAAGTGCCTCCACAAAGGAAGGGAAGTCAAGACAGGAGTTACAGAGAAGAGGAAGCTCAATATATTTGCCCAATTTTGACAGAAGAACCTCAGCATCCCCAGAATCTCCCTTTCCAAGGAGACAGAGAGGAAGTGAGACTCCTCTATTCCTAGTTCCATAGCAAATGGCTTGGAATCACCTGCTGAGATGATGGATGAAGGACAGGCTGGCTTGGAGTAACAGGAATGCTTTGGGCACTACAAACAAGAGGCAGTGGGTGATCATTACAGGACTATGTAGAGTCTAGCACAGGTGTCAATCATGTTTTCTAAGGGTGTTCTCCCACAAGGATAAATGACCTAGGCTTTGAAGGGTCTATATCACAATATCGAAATTCCAAAATGTCGAACACCAGAAGCTCGACCTTGGAAGCTCGAAATGTGATATACTCGAACGCTCAGAACAGCAAATTTTTTTTCCAAGGGAAAAATTTGCTGTTCTGAGAATACACACACTCAGTACAAGCACACCAAAATACATAATCCACACATACACACTTCACAGAACCCTACACTAAACCGTACATACACTACTAGCTAACCACTTACCTTAACCCAACCCTAACCTTAAGGTCCCTAACTAACACACACTCACCTTACCCGCTCCCTAACCCTAAGGTCCCTAACTAACGCACACTCACCTTACCCGCTCATTAATCCTAAGGTCCCTAACTAACACACACTCACCTTACCCGCTCCCTAACCATACTCAGCAAAAGCTCCTTGTGGTCCTGCAGAGTGGTGCTAGCAGCAGAGAGGTGAAAAAGAGTGACTGCTAAACTGATATAAGTATAATTTTATTGCTACTACCTTTGCGACTGTCCTTTCTCGCTGAAAAGCGAGTTATATCTGCTATTTTACCTGTTTGAGCCGTTTTTACTGTTTTTTTTAATTGCACTTTAAAAGTTTGTCTCTTTGTTGTATTTTACCTGTTGAGGCTGCCCACTCAAGTGCGCTAGCCTGTGTTAAGCATTTACTGTGAATTTCTGCTGTTTGCTCTTTGAAAAAAGAAAAAAATATATATATTCTTTCTTCCGCCTTTCCTGACCTAGAATAGTCCCTAATACAGGCTTTGCTGTATTCTAGACTTTGTTATAGTTCCTGTGTTGCCCATTTCCTTACTTGGACAGAAGGAAGCTAACACGGGAGGACTGTGGCTGACCAAGTTTGCAGATGACTGCAAACTGGGCGCCATAATTGACTCTCCAGCTGATACAAGCATCCTCCAAAAGGGTCTCACAGATACGGACAACTGGTGCCAGAGCCATGGCCTGACGCTAAACGCTAAAAAGTGTATAGTCTTACCCTTTGGCAAAAACAAAGTGCCCACAAATTACCACATAGGTGGTAATCCATTAAGTACGGAAGAAGTAATTAGGGATCTAGGTACCCAAGTTGATAGTAATCTCTCCTTTGACAACCACATTGTCAAAGTGGTTAGAAGGACCTTCTATATAGCCCACCTTATCATGAAAGGATTCACATCTAGATCAAGGGAGGTCATCGTACCCCTTTATTCATCCCTCATCAGGCCCATAATAGAATACAATGCCCCCATTGGGATGTACCTAACCCGACACCTGCAGCAACTTGAAAGACCCCAAAATTACCTCACAAAGAGGATTAAGGGACTCAAACAGATGCCATACGCTGCTCGGTTAAAGAAACACCAGCTCTACTCAGTTGCATACCGCCTACTTAGAGGCGACCTATGCCTGACGTATAAAGCTATGTCCAACCCGGAATTAATGGACATGCTTCACCTCAGTAAATCCAAATCCCTTAGAGCTATGCACAGAAATAAACAGGACATGCTGGAGGGACAGATTCATAACCCAGAGGCTCCCCTCACTCTGGAATAGAATCCCAGTCCATGTTAGGCAGAGCCCCTCACTGACCATCTTCAAGAGGAATCTTGATGAGTGGATGGGTGATCGTAGGTTTACCCCTGGGATTACTTTTGTGTCACTGCTGGACAGAGGCACAGTAATCTAACCTTAAAAAGGGCACAATAAACACAATTCAAAGGGGGCGTAAGCCAAACAACTCTGACTAGGCTTGTAAATGCCCTAGGGCAGATACCTAGTATGAACCTATGAACCTATGAACCTTACCTCGGTCCGTTTGCACATTTACCTTAACCTGGTCCATTACCTTCGCACCACAGTTGAGGAAATAGCGAAGCCGCAGAAATGGCCCAGCGAATACTTTCCCTAGGAAAATATTCGGTGTTCTGCAGCTTCGCTATTTCAAGCGTTCGCTGACTAGGGGTCGATATTATAACATTCAAAGTTTTAAGACTTCAATGTTATAATATAGACCTGGCTTTGAACACTGTCTGTATGCATGTTCAGTGATATGACCACCTGCATGCACCCATCTGGTGTGGGACAGCCCAGATGACTCTCTTCTACTCTTCTACCCTTGACAGCAAGTATTCCTCAGCTTATGGTGTGAATGCCAGGGCAGCAGAATACTTGATCTCAAATTCAAACACTGAGTCATTGTTAGTGGACTCAGAAGATAACTTCTTATGACTTGTTAGGGAAGCAGTCAAGTTGCAGGCATTCCAATGGACAGGTGTAGCCACCCTTGCATGTACCCCAAGGTGGATGCCATGGGCACACCTTCCCAGTTCCTTCTATCTCTGATGAGTGGCATGAAGTTGTTCTCTTACTAACTATGAACGTGCTCACAGTAACCAGAGGGGGTTGCCAGTCTTGAGGGCTAGCTTAATGTTTAGAGGCTTTGGTTAGACATGGCCTTCTGCCACCTTTACTGTCTGACAGTGAATAAAAATCACACTGAGGAGCTTCCTACAGGTTCCTGCACTAATCATAATTCAGGCCTTCCATCTATTGGAGCATGGTGGAAGCCTTAAGGCTGTCTCTTTATGTTTTTCTAGTGGATAGGTTGGAGACATGGCAGCTATATCAGCACTTCAGTTCATACACTCTCTCAGGTGTATGTAAAGTACTGATACAAGTTCTGGCTTGTCATCTGTTTTCTGTAGGAACACTTACTAGGTTTTTGCATTTTAGGCTTCAAGCATAGCATTATACTTAAGAACTTTCATAGGTTTATTGGTATATATTAGGCTAATAACCACTAGTCCTTTATAAGCCTAGTTGTGCAACCCAGCTCAGTTGTGTCCCTGTGTATCATGGGCATTTATTAGGAGGTGGTATGTTAGAAAATGTCTAGAGGTTATGTGAGGGGGTATGTTAGTTTGGGCATTACTGCCTGCCTCTGATATGAGGAGTCATACCTGGGGTGAATTTCTAATTTGCAGCAATTGGTCAAGGTTATGCTTAGAACTAGGGATAGACTCTGCTTCACATGGATGGTGAGCCTGTTCCAGAGTAAAGGGATCCTCTGAGACATATTTGTCTCACTGACATGTCTTATTTATGTCAAAGCAAAATTTAAATCCTTGTAGCTACTGGTTCTGCTGCTGTTCATTTTATGGTTATGCAAAAGGTCCATCAGATCTAGATCCTCGGATGCCTTGTATGCCAGGCATAGCTCGCTTCTCAGTAACCCATAGGAGATTGAGTATAGAGATGGGGCTTTAAGGTGATCCATATAGGACAATGTGTTTATACTCCTTCCAGTAATATATATTAAGCTCAAGATCCCAAAGGTACAAGATGCAGAGGAGTTCTAGGGAATTCAGGGGCTGAGATCATCTCCTAGGCTGGCATGTAGTGTCACAATATGCACAGGGAGGAAATACACCCCCCACCCCCAAGCATTGGAGCTAGACAAATTTCAGAAATATTCTGAGGCGATATCAGAAGGGGGAAGTCTCAGCAAACCCTCTGACTAACCAATCAATGCAAAGGTGACATCCATACCATGTGATGCACCCCCTTGACCTCACCACAACAGGAGACAGATGAGAGATTCATCCCTCACTAGTCAAGGGTATGGTCATGATATCTAGGGATCCAAGAGCCAGCTTAGACATGGGATTACCTCCTGAAAGGAGTGACCACTGTGCCTTTTGAGTCTTTCCTTTAAGCTTCTGTAAGTCCTCTACTAAAGGTCTGAAAGTGGAATCCCCCTTCCCTCCTGCCCCAGCAATTTGGGTCCTATATCTGTACCCTGTCTTGGCCCTCCTTACTCATAATACTGTAGTTAAAAAAATCACTTCTTCTTTGTTTAAAATCAAAATGTGGTGAACACTTACCATGGGATTCAGAAAGGTTTAACATGATGGGGAAGCCTTAGCTCAGAAGGTTTCTGCATTGCTCTAGGCTGTTCAGAGTCAGACATCACTCTAGCACTGAGGTTTTTTCCTCATAGAGACCTTGGCACAAAGACAGGTCTTGTGGAGTGAAGCTGCATGTTAATGTAGCAGTCTGGGGGAGTAGCTAATGCCAATTAGCCATGTGCTCTCCCTGGAAGTCTCTGTAGTTCCCAACTTGCTCAGCTCAACAATTTCAGAGAATCACTTAGCTGAGTAAAACTTTAATCTACAAGAAAAAGTGATCACTGTAAAATCACAGCAGTCACTCTTCACTCTTGTGGAAATACTTGTGGTGCAGGTAAGTTCAATGAAGATGTGGTGTGTGTGTGTGTGTGTGTGTGTGTGTGTGTGTGTGTGTGTGTGTGTGTGTGTGTGTGTGTGTGTGTGTGTGTGTATGCAGCGCGTGTAGCGTGTGTGTGTGTGTGTGTGTGTGTGTGTGTCTGTGTGCGTGTGTATGTGTATGCTTACGTGTGTATCTATTTGTCTGTAGGGGCATTAATGAGGCTGCATGAATGTATGTGTGCATTTCCATGTATCTGTGTCTGTCTGTCTGTCTGCCTGGGTAGGCGCACACAATATGAAATTAAGTCCTGAGCCTCTGAATACAAGATATTTCTGGAAATAACTGAAAAATACTGGACATTGTCTCCCAAGGAGCATTCCGTCAATGATAACATACTGATACACTTGAGTGGTCGACCCAAGATGAGTAGTGCTTCACCTGTTAGAGAACTGTTTAGAATGTAAGGACTTCCTGGTTTAGACAACCTTGAAAAAATAAAATACTAATTCTGGACTTGTTAGTATGAGGCAGAGCCATAGCTAGCAATTCCAGAGCTCTGTGGTGTTCCGTAATTTTGCGCCTCCAAACTTTAAGTTGGGGAGCTTAAATAAATAATAAATAAATAAAGATCTTCTTAAAGACAAAAAAATTCAAAAAGTAAAGTCTTCATACTTGTTTACCGTATTCCAGAAAAAAGTTCTTTTTTTTTTAAACTGTAGCAAACAATGTAGCAAGTGGCTTCCTACAATTTATACCACACATGGAGTGCTAAAGTTCTCTATTCCTAATTCCACATGCAATACTGGTAATTCAGTTCTGAAGGTCAGTAATGCATCAGCAACTGCCAATCATGCCTCTTAATACCATGTACTTGGGGCAGCTGCCTCCATCACCCCACCCTAGCTACATCTCTCATATGAGGCTTCTCACTGGAAATATTCTTTTTATTTTATTTTTTGAGTGGACTTTTCCCCCACTGTATCATCCTACAGCTCCCTACCCAGTACACCACATCCATTTCTGGTTCTACTAGCTTCCTCCTGACCCCTGAATTTCCTTCAATAAGGCTGGAGCAACTACAGATCTTAAGGGTATCCTGGGAGTCTGGCCATCTACATTCATCAAGGGTTACCATTTTTTGACCTACCCCATTACTACCCCCTTCTTCACAGTCCTTTGTTAACATTGGAGGGTCAAGCATGCACTGGGGATGTATAACATTTTGCCCTGCCTCTGCAGCAGCTCAGACATACTACAACTCTATTTCCCCCTTTATCCATGCCTCCTTCATAGAGATAACCCCAGGCTGCACCAGAGATATTAACAGACAACTCCTATGGAACCGCCTTCCTACCAAGAATGGTAACACCCATCCCTTTCTGAAACTCCATAAGTCACCCAGGTCGGCTGGGCTGTAGTCAGGGTTTTATCCCTCTATGTTACTTCAGCAGCTTCCCACTGGAAACACTCTTGACTAAATTGTATACAGTATAGCAGAGGCTCCAATTTTAGGTATACCTGCAGGTATGCATTCATAAATCCAGTTAGTAATATCAATCAACTCTTCAGTATATGTATCTGAGTCACTGGGAAAAGTATTTCAGTCCATGCTCATATGTATATAATTTACTGCATCACAGTTTCCACTGGTAAACTCTAAGAGGGAGGATTTATTTTCAGAGATTTTACCCATGGTTGAA
>NC_056744.1:1622009586-1622037168 GCF_019279795.1 Protopterus annectens
CAAAAGGAGACTTTGGACTTGATTAAGTATTGTTTTGCTTGTTGTTTCCCTAAAACGCAAATTCCGCCTAAAACGCAGCTTTTCAGCGCTTCTGTGGATCCCTAGTGATATCTACATTGCTTACTGTACTTATTTCTTTGTTGCACTTGAAAAAAAGTTGCTGTTTGTCATTTTTGCATTTAAGTTACCTGTAACACAGTCGCAGTTCTTAGCACAATCAAGTGCGCTAGCCTCCTCTGTGTATTTAAAGTAATTTAAGCTCTGCATTTCTGTTGTTTCTGAAAAAAAAAAATTCCTTGTTTTCCTGCCTTTCTGAACTAGTCTAGTCCAGTTTTCAGGCTTTGCTGAATCCAGGACTGTGGTAAAAGTTCCTGTGTTGCCCATATCATACTTGGATAATTAGGTGGCTTCCTTGTTCACTGTGAGAGAGGGAATGCTGAGCAGCCTATCTGTTCCTGTAGGAGTGGTCCCAGCCCAGCAACTTGTAGCTCATTGGCCATTTTGGGATAATTTCTATCCTTTTTTGATCTCCCTGGTATAAAAACTGCTTAGAACGGTTTTGCACGGGTTGGCACACCGCTGAAATGTTTAGCTGCGTTAAACTATTCCAGGCCCCACGAAGTCTGCACTTCAGTTTTTCCCTTGAAGCTTGAAACACTTAACCCAGCACTAGAAATAAGGCAATTTAAGACTGGCACCCTACTAAAACTCACTTAAAACTAAAGCACTAGCTTACAGCTTGCACTTCCTAGCCTCTACCAGTGAAGTATAAGGCTCTTTACTCATCCAGTCAGCAATACAGTCCCAACCATCTATTCAGGCATGTTCAAGGGGCAGCTTCAGGTGTGCTGTCTGGTCCAGCTGGTGAATCTGGGCATCCTGAGGCAATATTACAATTACTTCATGTACACAGACAACCCCGTCCTCCTCCCAACCAACACAAACATATGTGAGGGATGTAGCTACAGAGCCAAAGTGGAGGCTAAGCTCTCTCAACCCACGACTGGATCAACCAGTCACAAGAGAGAGAGAGGCAACTCTAGCACCACATTACCAGACTCATATAGACCAGCCATAGCTGCACCAGTAAACAACTCTCAGAAACATGCAAAAACATACTCGGAGGCTCTAAATAAGAACCTGCCTAAACAACAGAGACCTCCTAAGCATACACCCAAGCAACCCCCACCCCACAACAGAAACCAGGTAACACATACGTCACAACGTCAGTGTGCCAAGCAAAAACAGCCCCTACGGCTAAATAACACATCTAACACACTAGTAATCGGTGATTCTATCATCAGGCACACAGACGTCCCACTCACTAGACCGAACATAAAGAAGGTTACCGTAAGCTGCCTGTTGGGTGCCAGAATCAACCACATAACACATGCACTCAGGTCACTCCACAAGTACAAATATGACTCTGTCATTGTACATGTTGGCGTAAATGACCTGAGATGTACCTCCCTGGACTGCATGAAAAGAGACATGGAGGAGCTCTCTGACCATGTAGCCCAGGCTGGTATGACTCTGACTCTGAGTAGCATCCTGCCCTCACCCAAAATGATGCCAGCATACAAAGAAAATATTATCAGTTTCATCAATTGGTTAAACTACTGGTGTCATTCAAAGGGGATCCAGTACTTGTCAGCCTGGGACGACATGCTTGACAGGCCACGTTGCTTCGCCAGAGATGGCTTGCACCTGCCACCCCTGGGCTTTTGAATACTGGCCAAGACTCTTGCCGCCCCAATACTGCCTTTTTTAGGCAAGGCTCAAAAGACAAACCCGCCCCCATAAACAACAATAATAAACAAAAACTGAGGGTAATGCTGCTCAACACCAGAAGTTTAAACCTCAAAATGCACACACTCAAAACTCTCCTTAGTATGGAAGAAATCGACGTATGTGCAGTAACAAAAACCTGGTTCAAGGCTCCAGAGAGCACCCCAGCACTACCAGGCTATAACTCCTACCATACCTTTAGGTCCCAAAACCAGGACCGGAGCACAAAAGGAGGGTGTGTGTCCATATTCATCAAGAACACCCACACCTCCAGGTTAGTAGCACAGCACGCGGAATCTGAGACCATCCAAGTGCAATTGATAGTGGGTAAATTGACTGTTCAATTTATAGCTTGCTACAGGTCTCCCACCTTGTCTCAGGACCCTCATGCAGCATTCCTGAGAACATTAGAAAGTATGAAGATTCTACCCAACACCATGCTACTGGGTGACTTCAACTATTCAAACATTGACTGGGAAAACTACTCAAGCTCAAACACCCTAGCCCAATGCTTCCTTGAATTTATAAACTTAAATGCCCTTGAACAGCTGGTCACCACTCCCACAAGAGGGGACAACATACTGGACCTGGTCATCACCAACATGGGGAACCTATGTTCCACATCTGAGGTAAATTCGTCATTGGTAAGATCAGATCACAAACTAATCACACTGGACATCCACATCCCGACCCCCCCCCCCCCCAGTCAAGGAAATCAAGGTAAAACTTTCTAAAGCCAACTTCACACTCCTCAAGACCGAGGTGGGAAGTTTCAAAGCTCCCAATCAAATGGAAAATGATGACCCATCGGCAGAATCCTTTACAAGTGCATTCTATGAACACCTTCAAGAATGCGTGGACCGAGCCATCCCAAGTAAAACCAAGACCAACTCCTCAAAAAAGAGGAAGCCAGTCTGGTGGACCTCAGCCATAAATAAACTTTACACACCGGACCACACCACAAAAGGAGGGGGTGTATCCATATTCATAAAGGATACCCACACCTCTAGGTTGGTGGCAACGCATACGGCTCGAAACCATCCAGGTGCAACTAACCATAGGCAAAACTGCTCTACAAATTGTAGCATGCTACAGGCCACCCTCTCAAACTCAGGAACCCCACACAGCCTTCCTGAAGACACTGGAGGGTATAAATGTATCTCCAAACACCATCATATTGGGTGACTTCAACTACCCGAATATAGACTGGGAACATTACTCAAGCCCTAACTTTCTAGCCCAACGGTTCCTGGAGTTCATAAATTCAAATGCCATGGAACAGCTAGTCACTGTTCCCACAAGAGGAGAAAATATACTAGATCTCATTGTCACAAACATGGGGACAAATGCTCCACACCGGAAGTATATCCCTCATTGGTGAGATCTGATCATAAACTAATCTCACTGGAAATCCACATCTTGCCCCACCCCAAACAAAAGACCATAGTGAAGAACTTCTCTAAAGCAAACTTCACACTACTCAAGACTGGTGTGGGTGGCTATCCTTCAAGGCCCCTGAGCCAGAGGAAACCACAACCCAAGCTAAGGAAGCCCTTACAAATGGCTTCTATGAACACCTCCAGGACTGCATGGATCAGGCAATCCCAAATAAAAACCAAGACTCTTTCCACAAAGGGCAAACGTCCAGTCTGGTGGACCCCAGCCATTAACAAACTTTACAATAAGAGGAGAAAGCTATTACATGATAGAACAAAATCCATAAAAGGGAAGTCACCTGATCATTATTAGTAAAAAATACGAGCACTCATAAAATCAACTAAGGCCAATTTGAGAGAAAAATTGCCATGGATTCAAAGGAAAATCATAAGGCCTTTCAGCTATGTTAGGAACCTGGGTGGAAACTCCCAAATATGCTCAGAATTAGTCCAAAATAATACAAAATCACTGAACCCACAGACATTGCCAACATACTGGCAGACAGGTTCAGTGCAAACTTCACCCCCCCCTAAAGGAGAGATAACTATCCCACCCCAGTGTAGCCTCCCGGACATCTCAAATGCGACAGTGAAAGCTGCTCTCTCTAGAGCTAAAAACAAAGCATCACTGGGACCGGTTGGTGTCCCCGGCTGTGTGCTACACGAGCTAAATGAGGAATTAAACCGCATAAGGCAGCTGTTTAATCTCAGCCTTACCACAGGATACGTGCCCAAGGGTGGCGTGACGGCAACTGTGGTCCCACTCCACAAAGGCGGCGCCTCTGGACCCAGGTAATTACCCCCATAAGCTTAACAAGTCTAGTCTGCAAAGCTATGGAGAGGATCATAATGGAGCTCATAAACAAAGATATAGGGGACTTGCAGACATTGGACCCGACCCAGTTTATCTTTGTCAAGGGAAGATCATGCCTTTTGAACTTGGTCAACTTCTTCGAAACAGTCACCAAGGCCATTGATGAGGGAAAGGCAGTCCATACAGCCTACCTTGACCTTGCAAAGGCTTTCGACACAATACCCCCACTCGGGTATTGTAGAAAAACTTACCAGCTTAAATGTAAACCCATATGTCACAAGATGGGTTGCAAACTGGCTTAAGGACAGACCCCACAGGGTTAGAGTTGCTGGCGCTGTGTCAGACTCCAAGCCGGTCTGAAGTGGTGTCCCACAGGGCTCGGTCCTTGGCCCCTATTGTTTGGCATCTACTTCTCAGAAGTACAGGCCAACATGGGAGGACTTTGGCTGACAAAGTTTGCAGACGACTGCAAACTGAAGCCATAGTGGAAAGTGCATCGGACATGGATATCCTTCAGAAGGGACTCATGGAAACAGATAGCTGGTGCCAGAGCCATGGCCTGAAGTTAAACGCCAAAAAATGTATAGTCATACCCTTCGGGAAAAACAAGGTAACCCCAAGCTACCATATAGGTGCCAATCCACTAAGCACAGAAGAGGTTATCAGGGATCTGGGGACCCAGGTTGACAGTGGCCTTTCTTTTGACACTCACAATACTAAAGTGGTTAGAAAGACCTTCTACATTGCCCACCTGATCATGAAGGGATTCACATCCAGATCTAGTGAGGTCATTGTTCCCCTGTACTCTTCACTTATCAGACCAATGATAGAGTACAATGCCCCATTCAGGATGTATCTCACCCGACATCTGCAGCAATTGGAGAGACCCCAAAAGTTCCTCACCAAAAGGATAAAGGGACACCAAAATCTGTCATATGCTGCCAGATTGAAGAAACTCCAGCTCTATTCAGTCGCATACCGTCTGCTCAGAGGTGACATGTGCCTGACATACAAGGCCATGTCCAACCCGAATTAATGGACATGCTCCACCTCAAAAATCCAAATCCACCAAAACCACTAGAGCAAGCGACTTAAACCTAGCACTGCTATAAATAGGGCGTGCTGGAGGATAGATTTATCACTCAGAGACTCCTATGCTGTGGAATAAAACCGGTCCATGTGAGGCAGAGCACCTCGCTGACTCTGTTCAAGAGAAATCTAGACCTGTGGATGGGAGATCGTAGGTTTACCCCGGGAATCATATCTGTGTCACTGCTGGACAGAGGCACAACAAACTAATGGGCACAGTATTTTTTCATATAAGGGGTGGCGTAAGCCACAAAAATTTGGGCTAGGCTTATAAATGCCTTAGGGCAGATAGCCTAGTATAAACCTATGAACCTATGAACCTATGAACAACAGAAGGAGGAAACTCCTGCAAGATAGAACAAAATCACAAAATAAGAAGGCATCTCTGATTAACATCAGTAAAAAACTGCACTCCCCCATTAAATCATCCAAGGCCAACTTCAAAAGAAAAATAGCCAATGACTCTAAGGATAACCACAAGGCCTTCTTTAACTATGTCAAGAGTCTAGGGGCTAACTCTCAGATATGCTCCGAGCTAGTGTATAATGGCCATAAATACACTGAACCAACCAACATTTCCAACATCCTGGCTGACAAGTTCAGTGCAAACTACACCCCCCCCCCTCTCCCACCAAAGGGGCTAGCACCCATCCCAGAAGAATGTGGTGCTCCAGATATCTCAGACACACAAGTAAAGACAGCCCTTGCAAAGGCCAAAAACACAGCATCAATGGGACCAGATGCTATCCCAGGTTGTGTCTTACATGAGCTTCAAAATGAACTAACCCCCCATCTCAAATCACTATTCAAACTCAGCCTCTCTACAGGCTATGTACCCAAAGAATGGCGTACAGCAACAGTCGTACCACTCCACAAAGGTGGTGCCACAACTGACCCTGGGAACTATCGCCCTATAAGCTTGACTAGCTTGGTCTGCAAAGCCATGGAATGCATTATCGTGGAGCTCATTAACAGGGACATTGGGAACCTCCAGACACTGGACTCCACCCAGTTAAGCTTTGTTAAAGGCAGATCTTGCCTCCTGAACTTGGTCAACTTCTTCGAAACAGTCACCAAGGCCATAGATGAAGGGAAGGTGGTCCACACAGCATATCTGGACCTCGCTAAGGCATTCAACACCATACCACACTCAAGAATCATAGACAAACTCAGCAGCTTAAATATCAACCCCCATGTCACGAGATGGATTGCCAATTGGCTCTCAGACAGAACCCACACGGTAAGAGTGGCAGGCGCCATGTCTGACTCTAAGTCAGTCACAAGCGAAGTCCCACAGGGCTCAGTCCTGGGACCCCTCCTGTTCTGTATATATTTCTCCGAAGTACAGGCAAAGGCAGAGGGACTGTGGCTAACCAAGTTCGCAGATGACTGTAAATTGGGTGCAATAACTGACTCTCCAGCTGACACAGACATCCTGCAAAAGGGTCTCACAGAGACAAACACCTGGTGTCAAAGTCACGGCCTCAAGCTAAATGCCAAAAAATGCATAGTAATCCCATTTGGGAAAAACAAAGTACCTACAAACTACCACATAGATGGGAATCCACTAAGTACAGAAGAAGTAATTAGGGACCTGGGTACCCAAGTAGATAGCATGCTCTCCTTTGATAACCACATAGCCAAAATGGTCAGGAAATCCTTCTATGTGGCACACCTGATCACAAAGGGTTTCTCATCCAGATCCAAGGAGGTGATTGTGCCTATTTACTCCTCACTCATTAGGCCCATAATAGAGTACAATTCCCCATTTGGGATGTACCTCACTATACACCTGCAACAACTAGAAAGACCACAGAAGTACCTCACTAAGAGGAATAAGGGCCTTAAACAATTACCCTATGAAGCACGACTAAAAAAAGCTCCAGCTCTTCTCAGTCGCTTACCGTCTTCTCAGAGGTGACCTATGCCTGACCTATAGGGCCATGTCAAACCCTGAACTAATGGACATGCTTTACCTCAAAAAAATGAGATCCCTCAGAACCACTCATTCTAGCGACTTGAACCTATGTACAACAATAAACAGGACATGCTGGAGGGATAGATTCCTGTCCCAGTGACTCCCCTCACTCTGGAATAGAATCCCAATCCATATTCGACAGAGCTCCTCTCTGACCCTCTTCAAGAAAAATCTTGATGAGTGGATGGGTAATCATAAGTTCTATCCTGGGATCACTTCAGGAGCCCTGTTGACAGAGGCCCAGGTTATTAATCTAATGGGGAGGCGAAAGCCATCACTCTGTGGCTAGGCTTATAAATGCCCATGGGAAGATAGCCTAGTACTTACCTATGAACCTATATAGGACAATGTGTTTATACTCCTTCCAATAACATATATTGGGCTCAAGATCCCAAAGGTACAAAATGCAGAGGAGTTCTAGGGAATGCAGGGGCTGAGATCATCTCATAGACTAGCATGCAATGTTACAATATACACAGGGAGGAAATACATGCCCCCACCCCCAAACATTGGAGCTAGACAAATTTCAGAAATATTCTGAGGCGATATCAGAAAGGGAAGTCTCAGCAAATGCTTTGGCTAACCAATCAATGGAAAGGTGACATCCTTACCATGTGATGTATCACCTTGACCCCACCAGAACAGGAGCAGGTGACAGATTCATCCCGTACTAGTCAAAAGTATGGTCATGATACCTAGGGATCCAAGAGCCAGCTTAGCAATGGGATTGCCTCCTGAAAGGAGAGACCACTGTGCCTTTTAAGTCTTTCCTTTAACCTTCTGTAAGTCCTCTACCAAAGGCCTGGAAGAGGAACCCCCCCTTCCCTCCTGCCCCAGCAATTTGGGTCCTATTTCTGTACCCTGTCCTGGCCCTCCTTACTCATAATACTATAGTTAAAAAAAATCACTTCTTCTTCTTTGTTTAAAATCTAGCAAACTGCTTGTTACAAATGTAACAAACAGTTGCACTTGCTACAGTGTATACCTTGCCTGCACAGAGCACTCCAGCACTCATGTTTTAGTTTAAAAAAATCTTCTTCTTTTAAACCACAGCAAGCAGTTTGTTACAGTTTATACTCTGCACAGAGTGCTGCAGTGCTCAGGTTTTAGTAAAGAGACCAAAGGTATGATACCAGCTTTTAAAAGCCAGTATTGCACTAAAGTGGGAATTGGGTGATGGATGGACAATCGTGCCCCCCAGCACTTTGCACCCAGGGCAGTTCCCCTTTTGCCCCATCCTAGCTACACTACGGTGGGATATTATCAAATAGATGAAGTGTCTGGGGTGCCTGTCCAGCTTTAGTATTTTATGATTACTAGTTCACTTTCAAAATGTGGTGAACACTTACCATGGGATTCAGAAAGGTTTAACATGATGGGGAAGCCTTAGCTCAGAAGGTTTCTGCATTGCTCTAGGCTGTTCAGAGTCAGACATCACTCTAGCACTGAGGTTTTTCCTCATAGAGCCCTCAGCACAGAGACAGATCTTGTGCAATGAAGCTGCATGTTAATGTAGCAGTCTGGGGGAGTAGCTAATGCCAATTAGCCATGTGCTCTCCCTGGAAGTCTCTGCAGTTCCCAACTTGCTCAGCTCATCAATTTCAATGAATCGCTTAGCTGAGTAAAACTTTAATCTACAAGGAAAAAGTGATCACTGTAAAATCACAGCAGTCACTCTTTAATCCCGTGGAAATACTTGTGCAGGTAAGTCAATGAAGATGTGGGGTAGATGGGTGTTTGTGTGTGTGTGTGTGTGTGTGTGTGTGTGTGTGTGTGTGTGTGTGTGTGTGTGTGTGTGTGTGTGTGTGTGTGTTTTGTCTGTAGGGGCATTAATGAGGCTGCATGAATGTATGTGTGCATTTCCATGTGTCTGTGTCTGTCTGTCTGCCTGGGTAGGCACACAAAGTATGACATTAAGTCCTGGGCCTCTGAATACAAGAGATTTTTGAAAATAACTGAAAAATAGTGGACATTGTCTCCCAAGGAGCATTCCGTCAATGATAACAGACTGATACACTTGATTGGTTGACCCAAGATGAGTAGTGCTTCACCTGTTAGAGAACTGTTTAGAACATAAGGACTTCCTGGTTTAGACAACTATGAAGAAATAAAATACTAATTCTAGACTTGTAAGTATGAGGCAGAGCCATAGCTAGCAATTCCAGAGCTCGGTAGTGTTTCCTAATGTTGCACCTCCAAACTTTAAGTTACGAAGCATAAATAAATAAATAAAAAGCTCTTCTTAAAGACAAAAAATTTGAAAAAGTAAAGTCTTCATACTTGTTTACCATATTCCAGAAAAAAGCTCTTCCTTTTTTTTTAAACTGTAGCAAACAATGTAGTGAGTGGCTTCCTACAATTTATACCACACATGGAGTGCTAAACTTCTCCAGTCCTAATTGCACATGCAATACTGGTAATTCAGTTCTGAGTGTCAGTAATGCATTAGCAACTGCAAATCATGCCTCTTAACACCATGTAAATGGGGCAGCTGCCGCAATCACCCCACCCTAGCTACATCTCTCATATGAGGCTTCTCACTGGAAATATTCTTTTTATTTTATTTTTTGGGTGGACATCCATTTCTAGTTCTACTAGCCTATTCCTAACCCTGAATTTCCTTCAATAAGTTTGGAGCAAGTACAGATCTTAAGTGGTATCCTGGGGCCTGGCCATCTACATCCATCAAGTGTTACCACTTTGACCTACCCCATTACTACCCCTCCTTCCTTCACAGTCCTTTGTTAACATTGGAGGGGCAAGCATGCAATGGGATGTATAACATTTTGTCCTGCTTCAGCAGCAGCTCCGCCATACTCCAACTCTATTTCCCTTTATCCACCTCCTTCATAGAGACATCCCCAGGCTGCACTAGAGATATTAACAGGTGACACCTATGGGACTGCCCTCCTACCAAGAATGGTAACGCGCATCCCTTTCTGCCACTCCATAAGTCACCCAGGTCGGCTGGGCTGTAGTCAGGGTTTTATCCCTATATGATACTGGAGCAGCTTTCATCTGGAAACACTCTTGATTTAATTGTATACAATATAGCAGAGGCTTAGATTTAAGGTATACCTACTGGTATGTATCCATAAATCCAGTTAATAATATCAAACAACTTGTTCAGAGTATCCTCAGCATATCTATCTGAGTCACTGAGAAAAGTATTTCAGTCTGTGCTCATATGTGTATAAATTACTGCATCACAGTTTCCATTTGTAAACACTAAGAAGGAGGATTTATTTGTTACAGTATTTGATTTTTACTCTTAGTTTAAAGATGATAGTGTAATTGTAGGTGTGGATTTCTAATGAGATATCGGAAATACTGCTAGCTCAGATGGATTTCGTAATATGAGTGTCAAACTGTTTTGATTAACATTGCCAATTAAAATGTGAGCATATTTATTTGATGGTGATTACTTCCCCTACCACTCTTTAGATAATTAAAATATTATGCAATAGATACCATTATTTTTAATAAAAAATTACATTGTGGTGTCTAGTCAAGACATCTTATGTTGTATACAGTATGTTCCTGTCATAAAATATTCAGTGTCGAGATATTTATTATAGTGTAGTATTTTCTTGAAGCGCCTGGCTTTTTATTTGTTTTTTTTTGCTACAGATATTGAGTCACTACCATTTATCTCGCATCATGTCTGTAGGATTTGTACCTCTGTAAATTGTTCTGCAGCATGGAAACATTGGTTCAATCTCATCCAGTGAATCTACAGAATGAAAGGGCTTAGACCAGCTTCAAGTATTAGTGGCAACTATGAACATGGATGTGGAATAAAAAAATAATGTGATAATTGTAAAACATATGCAGGTATATCTACATGCAGCAGAGGTGAAATTCCTATGGGTGTCAGCTGCACAAATCCACAAGATATGGAGGAGGAAGTTAACACCACTTACTGCTTTCCTTTGACAATCACTGCAGGATTAATTTCTGTGTGTGCCAGCAGTGATTCCATTTTATGGGGAGATTTCACCATTTGTTTAGTTGATGCAACTGTGGAATTGGTATATATAAGTTTGGAGGTGTAGCAGGGCTTGCTGTCCACATCAGGGGAAATGGGGGAAGCTGCCTGCAAAAACACTTGAGCCCTTTTACTTTATTCTTTTGGTGTTACAGACATGTAAGATTTTGGCATTTTGTAGCAATGGGGTTTTTGCTGGCCTTAGCATTTCAGAGTAGAACTGTCAAGCATACAGTAAATCAAAAGCAAAAACAATAGCTTGAAATGACTACATTCAAGCTGTGCTGGCCCAGTCCTCAAACAAATGTTTCTGGTTTGGATAGATTCTCATTCAGAATGGAAGATAATATGTATACCATGCAGGTCTGGATCCAGCAATAGGCCACCTGGGTAGCTACTTAGGGCCCAGTGCTGGTAGGGTGACTTGTCAGGAATTAACTTAATTAAAAAAAAGTTAAAAAAGTTAAACTTTATTTAAAAAGAAAGTTTTCATGCTTAATATTGCAAGCACCTGCTGCTTTAAGATTTTTCCATTCGTATTCCAGCCAATGAGATGTTGCACACAAGATTTTGATTGCCTGATTTCTCAAAAACAATGCATAGATGAGAAGCAACCTACAGAGTAGGCCAGCATTACATGTTGATTGACTTTCATTTGAAATGAGCCTAAGCAACATCAGTTTTCAAACCCAAAACTGCAAAACCACCCTGTTGTTTTTCATCCTTCCTTCAAACCCACAACTACCTGGACGGCAGCAGTTTTTAAACTCATTACTTCTAGGTTCCATATGGACATGGATTGATTTCTTTGCATTTGAATTTAATCTGAATGGCAGCAGTTTTTTTGTAGGTACTGTGGATGGATATGCACTGTTTGCAGGTATGTAATAGACAAGTGTGTGTGTGTGTGTGTGTGTGTGTGTGTGTGTGTGTGTGTGTGTGTGTGTGTGTGGGTGTGTATGCGTAACCATGTGTCTGTCTATAGGGGCATTAGTGAGGCTGCATGAATGTATTTGTGCATTTCCATGTGTCTGTGTCTGTCTGTCTGCCTGGGTAGGCACATAAAGTACAACATTAAGTCCTGGGCCTCTGAATACAAGAGATTTCTAGAAATAACTGAAAATAGTAGACATTGACTCCGAAGGAACATTCCGTCAATGATAAGAGGCTGATACACTTGACAGGTTAACCAAAGATGAGTAGTGCTTCACCTGTTAGAGAGCTGTTTAGAACATAAGGGCTTCCTGGTTTAGAAAACCTTGAAGAAGATCAAATACTAATTCTAGACTTGCTAGTAAGAGGCAGAGCCATAGCTAGCAATTCCAGAGCTCGGTAGTGTTTCCTAATGTTGCACCTCCAAACTTTAAGTTACGAAGCATAAATAATAAGACAAAAAAAATTGAAAAAGTAAAGTCTTCGTACTTGTTTACCATATTCCAGAAAAAAAGCTCTTCTTTTCTTTTTAAATGGTAACAATGTAGCGAGTGGCTTCCTACGATTCATACCACACATGGAGTGCTAACGTTCTCCAGTCCTAATTGCACATGCAATACTGGTAATTCAGTTCTGAGTGTCAGTAATGCATTAGCAACTGCAAATCATGCCTCTTAACACCATGTAAATGGGGCAGCTGCCGCAATCACCCCACCCTAGCTACATCTCTCATATGAGGCTTCTCACTGGAAATATTCTTTTTATTTTATTTTTTGGGTGGACATCCATTTCTAGTTCTACTAGCCTATTCCTAACCCTGAATTTCCTTCAATAAGTTTGGAGCAAGTACAGATCTTAAGGGTATCCTGGGGGCCTGGCCATCTACATCCATCAAGGGTTACCAATTTTGACCTACCCCATTACTACCCCCTCCTTCACAGTCCTTTGTTAACATTGGAGGGGCAAGCATGCAATGGGGATGTATAACATTTTGTCCTGCTTCAGCAGCAGCTCCGCCATACTCCAACTCTATTTCCCCCTTTATCCACCCCTCCTTCATAGAGACATCCCCAGGCTGCACTAGAGATATTAACAGGTGACACCTATGGGACTGCCCTCCTACCAAGAATGGTAACGCCCATCCCTTTCTGCCACTCCATAAGTCACCCAGGTCGGCTGGGCTGTAGTCAGGGTTTTATCCCTATATGATACTGGAGCAGCTTTCATCTGGAAACACTCTTGATTTAATTGTATACAATATAGCAGAGGCTTAGATTTAAGGTATACCTACTGGTATGTATCCATAAATCCAGTTAATAATATCAAACAACTTGTTCAGAGTATCCTCAGCATATCTATCTGAGTCACTGAGAAAAGTATTTCAGTCTGTGCTCATATGTGTATAAATTACTGCATCACAGTTTCCATTTGTAAACACTAAGAAGGAGGATTTATTTGTTACAGTATTTGATTTTACTCTTAGTTTAAAGATGATAGTGTAATTGTAGGTGTGGATTTCTAATGAGATATCGGAAATACTGCTAGCTCAGATGGATTTCGTAATATGAGTGTCAAACTGTTTTGATTAACATTGCCAATTAAAATGTGAGCATATTTATTTGATGGTGATTACTTTCCCCTACCACTCTTTAGATAATTAAAATATTATGCAATAGTCGTATTTTAATAAAAAAATTACATTGTGGTGTCTAGTCAAGACATCTTTATGTTGTATATACAGTATGTTCCTGTCATAAAATATTCAGTGTCGCAGATATTTATTATAGTGTAGTATTTTCTTGGCGTCTGGCTTTTATTTTGTTTTTTTTTTTTACAGATATTGAGTCACTACCATTTATCTCATCATGTCTGTAGGTTGTACCTCTGTAAATTGTTCTGCAGTGCTGAAACATTGGTTCAATCTCATCTGTGAATCTACAGAATGAAAGGCTTAGACCAGTCATATTAGTGGCAACTAGACATGGATGTGGAATAAAAAAATAATGTGATAATTGTAAAACATAGTATATCTACATGCAGCAGAGGTGAAATTCCATGGGTGTCAGCTGCACAAATCACAAGATATGGAGGAAGTTAACACCACTTACTGCTTTCCTTTGACAATCACTGCAGGATTAATTTCTGTGTGTGCCAGCAGTGATTCCATTTTATGGGGAGATTTCACCATTTGTTTAGTTGATGCAACTGTGGAATTGGTATATATAAGTTTGGGGGTGTGGCAGGGCTTGCTGTCCACATTAGGGGAAACGGGGGGGGGTTGACCCTGCAAAAAACACTTGAGCTTTACCTCTTATTCCTTTTGTGTTTCAGACATAAGCTATTGGCATTTTCTAATGGGGTTTTGCTGCCCAGCATTTCAGAGTAGAACTGTCAAGCATACAGTAAATCAAAAGCAAAAACAGTGGCCTGAAATGACTACATTCAAGCTGTGCTGGTCTATCCCTCAAACAAATGTTTCTGCTTTGGATATGGAAGATATGTATACCATGCAGGTCTGGATTTAGCAATAGGCCACCTGGGCAGCTACTTAGGGCCCATTGCTGGCAGAGTGGCTTGCCAGGTATTAACTTAATTAAAAAAAGTTAAATTTTATTAAAAAAAAAGTTTTCATGGTTAATATTGCAAGCACCTGCTGCTTTAAAATCTTCCAGCCAATGAGATGTTGCACACAAGATTTTGATTGCTTTATTTCTCAAACACAACGCATACATGAGAAGCAACATGCATAGCCAGCCAGCATTACATTTTGATTGACTTTCATTTGAATTGAGCCCAAACAACAGTACTTTTCAAACCCACAACTGCAACCCCACCCCCTGTTGTTTTTCCTCCTTCCTTCAAACCCACAACTACCTGGACAGCAGCAGTTTTCAAATTCATTAATTTCAGGTTCCACATGGACATGGATTGATTTCTTTGCATTTGAATTTAACCTGAATGGCAGCAGTTTTTTGTAGGTACTGTGGGTGGATTTACACTGTTTGCAGGTATGTAATAGACAAGTGTGTGTGTGTGTGTGTGTGTGTGTGTGTGTGTGTGTGTGCGCGTGTGCGCATGCGTGTGCATGTGCGTGTGTGTGTGTGTGTTTTGTCTATAGGGGCATTAGTGAGGCTGCATGAATGTATTTGTGCATTTCCATGTGTCTGTGTCTGTCTGTCTGCCTGGGTAGGCACATAAAGTATGACATTAAGTCCTGGGCCTCTGAATACAAGAGATTTCTAGAAATAACTGAAAAATAGTGGACATTGACTCCCAAGGAACATTCCGTCAACGATAAGAGGCTGATACACTTGACAGGTTGACCAAAGATGAGTAGTGCTTCACCTGTTAGAGAGCTGTTTAGAACATAAGGGCTTCCTGGTTTAGACAACCTTGAAGAAGATCAAATACTAATTCTAGACTTGTTAGTAAGAGGCAGAGCCATAGCTAGCAATTCCAGAGCTCTGTGGTTTTCCCTAATTTTGCACCTCCAAATTTTAAGTTGGGGAGCATAAATAATAAATAAATAAATAAAAAGCTCTTCTTAAAGACAAAAAAAATTGAAAAAGTAAAGTCTTCATACTTGTTTACCGTATTCCAGAAAAAAAGCTCTTCTTTTCTTTTTAAACGGTAACAATGTAGCGAGTGGCTTCCTACAATTCATACCACACATGGAGTGCTAAAGTTCTCCAGTCCTAATTGCACATGCAATACTGGTAATTCATTTCTGAATGCCAGTAATGCATCAGCAACTGCCAATCATGTCTCTTAACACCATGTAATTGGAGCAGCTGCCCCCATCACCCCACCCTAGTTATATCTCTCATATGAGGCTTCTCACTGGAAATATTATTTTTATTTTATTTTTTGGGTGGACATCCATTTCTGGTTCTACTAGCCTCCTCCCAACCCCTGAATTTCCTTCAATAAGGCTGGAACAAGTACATATCTTAAGGGTATCCTGGGGGTCTGGCCATCTACATCCATCAAGAGTTACCATTTTTTTACCTACCCCATTACTACCCCCTCCTTCGCAGTCCTTTGTTAACATTGGAGGGGCAAGCATGCAATGGGGATGTATAACATTTTGCCCTGCCTCTGCAGCAGTTCAGCCATACTCCAACTCTATTTCCCCCTTGCATGCATCCTTCATAGAGACAACCCCGGGCTGCACCAGCGATATTAACAGGAGAGACCTATGGAGCCACCTTCCTGCCAAGAATGGTAACACCCTTCCCTTTCTGCTACTCCATAAGTCACCCAGGTCGGCTGGGCTGTAGTTAGAGTTTTATCCCTGTATGATACTGGAGCAGCTTCCTACTGGAAACACTCTTGACTGAATTGTATACAGTATAGCAGAGGCTTCAATTTAAGGTATACCTACTGGTATGTATTCATAAATCCAGTTAGTAATATCAAACAACTTGTTCAGAGTATCCTCAGCATATGTATCTGAGTCGCTGGGAAAAGTATTTCAGTCTATGCTCATATGTATATAATTTACTGCATCACAGTTTCCACTGGTAAACTCTAAGAGGGAGGATTTATTTGTTACAGTATTTGATTTTACTCTTAGTTTAAAGATGATAGTGTAATTGTAGGTGTGGAGATAAAATGCCAGGTTTTCTAATGTGATATTTGAAATACTGCCAGCTCAGATGGATTTCATAATGTGAGTGTCAAATTGTTTTGATTAACATTGCTAATTAAAATGTGAGCATATTTATTTGATGGGGATTACTTTCCCTTGCCACTGTTTAAATAGTTAAAATCTTATGCAATAGTTGTATTTTAATAAAAAATTACATTGTGGTGTTTAATCAAGACATTTTCATGTTCTATATTCCTGTCATAAATATTTATTATAGTGTAGTATTTTCTTGGCATCTGGCTTTTAGTTTTTTTTTTTAATTTTGTTTTTTACAGATATTGAGTCACTACCATTTATCTCATCACGTCTGTAGGTTGTACCTCTGCTAAATTCTTCTGCAGTGCTGAAAACATTGGATCAATCTCATCTGTGCATTTACAGAATGAAAGGCTTAGACCAGTCATATTAGTGGCAACTAGACATGGATGTGGAATAAAAAATAATATGATAATTGTAAAACATGGTATATCTACATGCAGCAGAGGTGAAATTCCATGGGTGTCAGCTGCACAGATCACAAGATATGGAGTAAGTTAAAACCAGTTGCTGCTTTCCACAGAAAATCACTGCAGGAGCCGTTTCTAAGTGTGTGCCAGCAGTGATTCCCTTTTATGGGGAGATTTCACCAATTTTTGAGTTGATGCAACTGTGGAATTTGTATATATAAGTTTGGGGGTGTGGCAGGGCTTGCTGTCCACATTAGGGGAAATGGAGGGGCTTGAGCTTTACCTCTTATTCCTTTTGTGTTTCAGACATAAGCTATTGGCATTTTCTAATGGGGTTTTGCTGCCCAGCATCTCAGAGTAGAACTGTCAAGCATACAGTAAATCAAAAGCAAAAACAGTGGCCTGAAATGACTACATTCAAGCTGTGCTGGTCTATCCCTCAAACAAATGTTTCTGCTTTGGATATGGAAGATAAGTATACCATGCAGGTCTGGATTTAGCAATAGGCCACCTGGGAAGCTACTTAGGGCCCAGTGTTGGCAGAGTGGCTTGCCAGGTATTAACTTAATTTAAAAAAGTTAAATTTTATTAAAAAAAAGTTTTCATGGTTAATATTGCAAGCACCTGCTGCTTTAAAATCTTCCAGCCAATGAGATGTTGCACACAAGATTTTGATTGCTTTATTTCTCAAACACAACGCATACATGAGAAGCAACATGCACAGTCAGCCAGCATTACATTTTGATTGACTTTCATTTGAACTGAGCCCAAACAACAGCAGTTTTCAAACCCACAACTGCAAAACCATCCTGTTGTTTTTTCTCCTTCCTTCAAACTCATAACTACCTGGGCGGCAGCAGTTTTCAAACTCATTACTTTCAGGTCCCACATGGATATGGATTGATTTCTTTGCATTTGAATTTAATCTGAATGGCAGCAGTTTTTTGTAGGTACTGTGGGTGGATTTACACTGTTTGCAGGTATGTAATAGACAAGTTCAATGAAGATGTGGTGTGTGTGTGTGTGTTTGTGAGAGTGTGAGTGTTTGTGTGTGTGTGTGTGGGGGGGGTGTATGCGTAACCATGTGTCTGTCTATAGGGGCATTAGTGAGGCTGCATGAATGTATTTGTGCATTTCCATGTGTCTGTGTCTGTCTGTCTGCCTGGGTAGAGGCACATAAAAGTGCTGACATTAAGTCCTGGGCCTTCTGAGATACAAAGAGATTTCTAGAAATAAGCAGCTGAAAAATAGTGGACATTGACTCCCAAAGAACATTCGAAATCAAATGATAACAGAGGCTGATACCTCAGAGTGGATGGGCCCACAAGATGAGTAGTGCTTACCACCTGTTAGAGAACTGTTTAGAACATAAGGAGCTTCCTGGCGTTTAGAACAACCTTAGAGAGAAGATCCAAATACTAATTCTAGGGCTTGTTAGTAAGAGAGGCAGAGCCATTTGCAGCTAGCAATTCAAAGCTCTGATGGTGTTTCTAATGTTGCACCTCCAAACTTTAAATTCTGAGCATAAATAATAAGACAAAAAATTGAAAAGTAAAGTCTTCATAGTTGTTTACCATATTCCAGAAAAAAAGCTCTTATTTTTCTTTTTAAACTGTAACAAACAATGTAGTGAGTATTTCCTACAATTTATACACACATGGGTGCTTCTAAACTTCTCCAGTCCTAATTGCACGTACAATACTGGTAATTCAGTTCTGAGTGTCAGTAATGCGTGGCAACTGCAAATCTCATGCCTCTTAACACCATGTAAGTAGGGGCAGCTGCGCAATCACCCACCCTGGCAGCTACATCTCATGACCTCTTGGAAATATTCTTTTTATTTTTGTTGCAGGTGGACATCCATTTCTAGTTCTACTAGCCTATTTCCCTGACGCAATTTCCTTCACAATAAGTTTGGAGCAAGTACAGATCTTAGGGTATCCTGAGGCCTGGCCATTCTGCATCCATCAGGGTTACTGCAGCCCTGCATTACCCCTCCTTCCACAGGTCACTTTGTGTTAACATTGGAGGGCAGCCTGGGATATATATAACATTGTCCTATACTTCAGCAACAGCTCATATACTCAACTCTATTTCCCCCCCTTTTATCACCCTCATCTTCATAGAGACATTGCCAGAATGATATTAACAGACATTTCCCTATGGGACTGCCTCCTACCAAAATTAGTACTTCCATCCCTTTCTGCCACTCAATAAGTCTCTTGGTCACGTGGCTGGGCTGTGAGGTCAGGGTTTGTCCTATGATGCTGGGCAGCTTTCATCTGAAACACTCTTGGTGATTTAATTGTATACAATGCTAAGCAGGCCGGTTGGTATGGCCTGGTATCCAGTTCGGCCTTATCAAACAACTTGTTCAAATTGTCCTCAGCATATCTATCTGAATCACTGAGAAAATATTTCAGTCTGTGCTCCTTAACAATATAGTGCATCACGGGTTCCGTTTGTGGCCATGAAGAAGTTTGTTGGTATTTGATTTTTACTCTTAGTTTAAGATGATGTAATTGTAGGTATTAGTTCTAAATGAGATATCGGAGTACTGCTAAGCTCCAGATGGATTTCGTATTATGAGTATCAAACTACTGTTTTGATTAACATTGCCAATTAAAATGTGAGCATATTTATTTGATGGTGATTACTTTTCCCCACCCTCTTTAGATAATTAAAATATTATGCAATAGTCGTATTTAATAAAAATTACACGTGTGGTGTCAATTCTGAAACATCATATTATATATACAGTATGTTCTGTCATAAAATATTCAATACTTGAATGTTTATTATAATGTAGTATTTTCTTGGCGTCTAGCTTTTATTTTTATTTTTTTTTTACAGATATTGAGTCACCATTTATCTCCATGTGTCTGGCCAAGTTTACTCTGTAAATTGTTCTGCAGTGCTGAAACATTGGTTCAATCTCATCATGAATCACGAGATGAAAGGCTTAGACCGATCATATTAGTGGCTTAGACAGATGTAGAATAAAAATAATGTGATAATTGTAAAACATAGTATATATCTACATACATGAAGTGAGATTCCAGGTGTCAGCTGCTCGTCACAAGATGGAGGAAGTTAACACCACTTACGCTTTTCCTTTGACTTAATCACTACGGGATTAATTTCCTGTGCCGGCAGTGATTCCATTTTATAGGGAGATTTCACCATTTTGTTTTGATTGAGTGCAACTGTAATGGAATTACTTGGTATATATAAGTTTAGGAGGAGTGTGGCTTGAGGGCTTGCTGTCCCACATCAGGGGGAAATGGAGGGGCCCTGCAAAAACCTTGAGCTTTACCTCTTATTCCTTTTGTGTTTCAAGACATGAAGCTTTTGGCATTTTCTAATGGGGGTTTTGCTTGCCCAGCATTTTCAGAGTAGAGACGCTGTCAAGCATACAGTGGAAATCAAAAGCAAGAAACAATGGCTTGGAAATGACTACACATTCGAAGCTGCAATGCTGGTCGATCTCCTCAAACAAATGTTTCTGGGTTTTGGATGAATTCTCATTCAAAATGGAAGATATGTATACCATGCAGGTCTGGATTTAGCAATAGGCCACCTGGGCAGCTACTTAGGGCCCATTGCTGGCAGAGTGGCTTGCCAGGTATTAACTTAATTAAAAAAAGTTAAATTTTATTAAAAAAAAAGTTTTCATGGTTAATATTGCAAGCACCTGCTGCTTTAAAATCTTCCAGCCAATGAGATGTTGCACACAAGATTTTGATTGCTTTATTTCTCAAACACAACGCATACATGAGAAGCAACATGCACAGTCAGCCAGCATTACATTTTGATTGACTTTCATTTGAACTGAGCCCAAACAACAGCAGTTTTCAAACCCACAACTGCAAAACCATCCTGTTGTTTTTTCTCCTTCCTTCAAATTCATAACTACCTGGACGGCAGCAGTTTTCAAACTCATTACTTTCAGGTCCCACAGATATGGATTGATTTCTTTGCATTTGAATTTAATCTGAATGGCAGCAGTTTTTTGTAGGGATTGTGGGTGGATTTACACTGTTTGCAGGTATGTAATAGACAAGTGTGTGTGTGTGTGTGTGTGTGTGTGTGTGTGTGTGTGTGTGTGTGTGTGTGTGTGTGTGTGTGTGTGTAAAATGCCCTTATTGCAGAGGACAATTTGGTTATTTAAGTCACTTGCTCAGGCTCAAACCTCTGCACCAAACTGCTAGCCTTCTTGGTAAATCACTCAGAATTACTGTCAGCTAGTCAATGTCAGTCATTAGAGTTGGTTGAAATGTTCTGAAATGGGTACATTTGTCATTATTGTTTCATACATTTTGTTTCACTGCTTACTGGAAACAAGTTGTATTAAACAAGAAATTTAAAATTATCTGGAAGGTGAATCAAAGAACACGTTCATTTACCGGTGATCCTAAAATGTATGCAGGGAGTCCATGGTTTGAAAACAGTCTGGGGGCTAAGGTATACATAATCAGCCACTGTCCAGTTGTATTTTCAAGGAATGTGAGTTTAGCTGTATTTCAATGAATGTGAACTTCAAGGGAAGAAAAGTTTACTGTTGTTTATTCTAAGCCTGTTTTTAATGTGTAACTGTTTTGTTGAGTTTAGTAAATGACCATCATTGATTGTGTTACAAAATTTGAAAGCAGTGTTAATGGCACAACAGGTAGCACATTTGCTTTTTGTGCAGAAGGATGTGGGTTCTATTCTCACTCCAGGTACCTAGACTGTTGGAACTGTTGTGCAGCATAATGGGGATGCTGCAGTACTGTGTGTCATCCTTCAGGTGAGATTTTTAAACCAAGGTTCCATCTGTCCGAGGTGGTGGTAGCTCAAGACAGTGAATGTAGAAGATTCCGCATGACCTATTGAAAAGTGTAGCAGAAATTCCCTGGTGCCTTGGCCAAACTTTCAGTAGTAGAATAAATACCACCTTGGGTATTCCCTGAAAAAAGGCTACTAGCCTTGTGGGACTAACCTGGTTAACAAATCCTAAATAAATTATATGTTTTAAATTAAATCCACATCTCCATAATCATTTCAAAAGCAAAGAGGAAAATAGTGTGCACACTGACCATTTTGAACAATGATTATGGTAGCTGGATGGAGAGACCCAAGTAGTGGGGCACTGGAATAGCTGCTTTGGGGGGAACCTGGTCCATTACCCTGTCCCATTTGACCATGATCTGGCTCTGATACCATGAATCCTACTACTTCATCTGCAGCATTTGAAAAGCTGAGACAAAGCTGTAGTGAGCATAACATTCCAGAAATGGTGGCATTTGTTAATAAATCTCGTTTACAAGCATAGAACTTACAGACCTTAAGAAGAAATGCATTTCATCATAAAAACTACTGCACAATGTTATGCTTTGACTAATGGTTGTGAGGGCTGTACAGACTTTTCAGGATGAGATGAAGAAAATGAAAGGTAGTCATGATTTTGGATCTGCTAAAGTGTCTTTGGCAGGCTTGTTTATGTTACAAAGATGGCAACCCATGTTTTACTTGCTTCTACTAGATTTGGAAGTAAACATACAGAGAGAACATTGGAATTAAAAAATAGGCTTCTGATAAACATATAGACCAGTGAAGTTTTCTACCTGGACATGAAATCTATGTGTGAACCTACAGATGTGATCCTAAATAGATCCCAGCCATCAGTGTCACTGAGAGCTGTTTGGGATCTCTGCCATCTACTGTATTCATTGGTTGGGGGATGTCTGTGAGGAGGCATGCTGATCAAATCAGATCAAAACTTACAGAGATGGGGCTGGTCTTTGAACATGAAAAAGAGACAGAAGGATCACTGAATGGTGCAGAGGTTGCTATGTTTACTACTAGATACACCTGAGACACTCAAGAAGCTCCAAGTGAGAAACCCGCACCTCCACCTCCTGTGATGGTAGATAGTGAAGGACCTGCACCTCCTGTGATTAAAGAGTGATAATCTTTACTATCTTTCATTTGCCTTTTGCTAGCCTATCTCAGACCTGTAGTTAGGTTACCTGGTGCTGTCTGCAGTTCCCCCAAGTGGCACACCCTCTTAACTCAAACTTGGAGAAGTCTATATCAGAGGAAGTTCTGTATGACTTGAAATGACCCCACAAACACTAGTGAGGCAGTTTGCATGGAAGCAAACAAAAAATAGGAAATTTAAAAAAAAGGGTTTAAGCACCCCACCCTTAGCTACTTTTGTCAGAATTGAGGACAAGGGGAAAAAAGAAAAGCTTTCCTCTTTTATTATGTCCTGCTAGTGTCACGCCACAGTGTTGGAAATGGAAATTTTCCCTTCCACACACCATACTCCATTAAAAGTCTCGACCGAATAGGTATATTTAATTACGGTAGGCCACTTCAGTTTCCCCTGATTACCAGGAAAGCAGTTAGGTTACAGGGTTTTTTTCTTTCTTTCTTTTTTTATCAGTTATTCAAAGTTATGGTACTTCGATCATATGGGTTTGACCATATGGTATCCGAAGTTCCGTAACTTCTATTATCTGATATAGACCCACTCAAACTTGTATACTGGTACTGCACTTCTGCAAGACCAGGACTTGCCAATCACACACCCTAACATCTTCATCCTGGGCCAGCTGTCTTTTTTGCCCTTCCTTAGCCTTTGTCTCTGGCCTATCTAGTTGTTCTGTTGAAGAAAGTGTGTCTACTTACTCTTCTAAAAGGCCATGCTAGACATTTATGCAACATTTTTTCCCTATAAAGAGCAAGAATCACATTTTTTTTTTCCTGGAAAGAGCAAGAATCCCTTTTGTTTTATTGAAAGCCTAGTACACCTTCTAGTTACAAAATGCCATTTTAATCTGGAAATGAAAAAACAAACAATGTCTTATTGCTTAAACTCCATAGTAATAAAGCATTACAGTTTTTTTTTTCAGAATGTATATTACTGAACCAAATATCTCCTATACATAAAATAACAGATTAGACAGGGAGTTGCTATAATAAAAACAAGACTGAAGGATTGTAGGTAAAGCCTATCAAACACATTTTGTAAAAGTAATAACTCCAATATTAAAGTTGTGCTATGTTTATCCTATCCAAGCAGAAGAAAAGATGGCAGGACACTGCTGCTGCTCAATAAAACTTTTAATAAAAACTTTAAAACAAGTAAACGAAGTAATCCAAATGCAGACAAAATGAAAAAAGGTTAGCGCTTTCCATGTGGGCATGACCACAAATATGTTTAAGGTGAGAATCCTACAACATTTAGGCAGTATAAGGAATAGGGATGACAGCAATAGCTTATGTATAGAGCATATATGCCATACATCCAACTTGCTAGCTTTTCACATTTAGAGTGATAGTTAACATTAGAATAGAATAATCGGGGGGATGTCAGGCTGCCAGACTGCCTTGGATGAAACTAAATGGGATTATAGACTTAATGGCACACACCTGCCCCAGAGGTTTAAATGATGTTATTCCTTTAAAACCTACACTCCTTAGAGGCGTGTGTTTCATTGACCTATAAGGTTTTCATTGGTTGTGACTCTTTTTTAAAAAGAATGTGCATGCAGTGTTTGTTGTCCTGATGAAGGGGTATAACCAAAGCGCGCTTAACCTTTTTCATTTTGTCTGCATTTGGATTACTTAATTTTACTTTGATTTATTTTAAAAGTTTTTATTAAAAGTTTTATTGAGCAGCAGCAGTGTCCTGCCATCTTTTCTTCTGTTTTGCTTATTTTGGATTCGCAGGACTTTGGCAAGGCTAAGTGGATTCATTTTGTTTATCCTATCCAAGCTAATTATTCCTGACTCTATGCTGCATTCAGATTTTTTGCTGCAGTTGTTGACCTGCCGTAGTGTTTACTACTTATTATCAATGAGAACTCAAAGGCTGTGGGTTCTATTCCCACACCAGGTAATCTATTGCTGATGCTGCACTGCACTATAACAGGGCTGCTGCATATCTAAGTGTATTATCCTTAAGATGAGAAATTAAACCGTGGTCCCATCAGCTTGAGTTGATGGTAGCTCAGGTGAATATAAAAGATCTCACAGCACCTATCAAAAAGAGTAGGGGTCCTTTAATTAACACGACATAAAACATTATTTACATATGTATATATATTTACAAAAATAGATATTTACAAGCACATATCTACACATTCCTAAATACCATCATCATTATTACTCTTCCATAATTGATCCTCACTCCTTCCACAACAGTTATCTAATTTTTCGCAATATATCAGCTAAAATCAATTTCCCATTAAACAAAATTTCATTCAGTCTTTCATTCCAAATAACCTATATTGCATAAAATGAATTCTTATATTCCATTCTCTCATATTCTTCCTTCTAGTTTTTATAATATCCATACATAATCATATTCATATCCATGTTGTTTACATCATTAATATTCTCAAAACATTTTCCTTCATAACTTTTTCCAGAGTTTAACCACTCTTTTACATTTCAAAAAAATGCTCTGTATCTTCCTCACTACAGAATCAATACAGTATGTCCACTGTCTTTTTATATGACTTTTTACAGGTAATTTATTTATTACCAGTATCCAGAGAAAATCTTTACACTCTATAGTCTTAGTACACCACTTTTTCATTTTTATCCATTATTCATTATGTATCACCTTTTCTGGTAAGCTTTCCTGTGGATTTGCATAAGCATAATATTGTTCCATCATGTTATTATACTAAATTCTTCCATCCTCTGTATCATCAATTTTCATTTTTCATATTAGTATTTTTATTGATAATTTTTAATTTCTTCACTTATACAGTCTTTGTCTCTTTTTCTTATTCTCAGCGTCCAAAAGTGTTTGTACTTATATTTAAACATTTTTTTCTATTAATTTCTCATTCTCTTCCTTTACCCAGTTTAATACTCTAGGCAACATTAAAAAAGCAAAATAACCAACTGAATTTAATAAGTCAAATCCCCCTTTATCTTCACTTATATATAACACACCTCTTTTCACTGGGTTTAGTCTTGATATGAAAGTAAACACTAATTGTACAATCCATTTTTTATATTTTTCTGGGATCATGTAACAATTTAATAGGTAAGCTATTTTCCCATTAAAACAGAATTCACCTGATAAACTTTTTTCTTGAATACTGATCTGTAAGTCCTGCACATCAGACATATTTCTTCATTTTTTTATCAAACCCTCCCATTGCATCATAACTACATTATTTTTCCTAAATTTTATCCTTAGCACAGATACTTCTTTCAATGAAAAATACACTCCCCCATTTTTCACCACATCACCCAAACTTTTACTTGTATAAGTTCATAGAAGGTAACTAGGCTAACAGCTCTAGAGCCCTTACAAGCCTAGCCATATTTATTCCAAGTTGCTCAAGTTGTAAGTGGCTAGGTGCATGAAGTTTGCAGAGGTAAGACTCATGGTAATTAATACCAATTTCCTCTGTCCAGGAAGGACATTGGTACCACCCTAGGAGTGAATTTGTGGTCACCCATCTATTGATCTAGGTTGCCTTTGAAGAGTGTCGGGGAGGGGCTCTGTTTCACATGAAATGGAAGCCTGTTCCAGAGAAGTGGCAGTCTATGGGAGATGTATCTATCTCTCCAGCTTGACCTTTCATGTCAGAGGCTAGGTTAAGATCCCTGGAGCAAGTGGCCTTCCTGCAGTTTGATTTATGAATGTGTAGCATTTCCATCTGGGCCATGTGAGATACTTCCCTGTAGGCCAGGCACAGTGACCTGTAGGAGACAGAACACAGTGGCAGGGCTTTCTGTCTTTCCACATAGGACATGTTTTGTGTACCCTGTATTTTCTTGGTGGGAAACCTCAATGATCTTTCCAACTGTTGCAGGTGTCTAATGAGGCACATGCAAAAGCGAGCATTGTGCTTAACTATTGGTCTGATGATAGTCAAGTATAATAGAATTATAACAACAGATAAAATAACTAGCAGGATACACCACGAGAATACCAACGTGTAGATAAAAACTTCTTTATTCCAACAAGCAGGTAAAATACAGAAAGATAGCCAAGGTTTGCACGCTTCATCAGATCTATTGAGCTTAGTCAATTCTACCATTTCTTATAGTGAACAATCCTGTCAATTTAACATTAACAATTAAATAATTGATTACCAATTAAAGTTTAAAATTTAGGTTTTAAAGTGGAGACGTAGTGTTAGTCTGGACGAGTCGATATTTCAGTGTTATGGTCTATGAAGTATAACTTTTTATCCAACAGTTCATAAAATAGTGCCATGGATATGATGACAGTGACTAACAGAAAAATAGCACAGATAGTACCTTTTTTGGATCTGTTTATATGCGATCAATATATCGCACATGAAGTTGAATCACTGCATTTTTTTAAACAGCTCTTTTAGGAATATATATATTTTTTAAAAAATGTTTTTATATATGCTACATGTCTTTTTGAGTAGATGTTGAAAAAATCAAATTAAACTGATATTGATCATATAGTATT
>NC_056744.1:1622037668-1622057668 GCF_019279795.1 Protopterus annectens
GGATGAGGCTGACAGCACATGAAGCCTGCTTTGAAGCATAGGCATCTTCTGCAAGATTCCCTGATTGGGATGTGCAGGTAGGCTTCCTTTAAATCCGGTGTTGCCAACCAGGCATCTTTGCCTAGCATAGGAAGCAACTGGTGAAGAGTTAGCATCTTGAATTTTGGGATCACCAAAAAAGTGTTTAGGATAGAGAGAGAGAGATCCAGGATAGGGCACCAAGAGTTGTCTTTTCTGGGCACCAGGAAAAGTCTTGAGTAGAAAACCTTGTCCCCTTTCCTCCACTGGGACAGTTTGAATAGCCCTTATACTTAGAGAGAACTTGCTTTTGAGCCTCTGCCCACTGATTTAGGAGTAGATCTGGCCAACCATTTGGGGTTGGTAAGGAGTGGATGTGGAATCTGTATCCTTGGGAAACTATATTTAAAACCAATTTGTCCTGGGTAATGAGTTCCCAGTTTTTTGCCTGCAGAGCAATCTTTCCCCCTAAAGGAGCACTCAGTTGAGAAGGGCTTGGAAGTTTCAAATTTAAGTCACTGAGACAGTTTACCATACTTACTACTCCCCGCTTTGGAAGTGGGAGCCCCCCACTGCTTAGTCCTGCGAGTAGCTTGGGACTGAAGTCTGAGTGTTCTGCTGGTTCTGGGTTTGGACTGAGAAGGCCTGGAAGAGGCAGGAAAGGACCAATTCTTAGAGGGCCAATGCCTATTAAATCTTGGAGGCTGTACTTGTAGGAAATCTTTAACAGTTTCCATAGATTTAGTTATTCCATCTTTTTAAGTACTTCTTCTGCTTTGTTGCCAAACAGGCGGTCCTAGTTTAAGGGAGCATCTAGCAATTTAGCTTTAACATGATCTGGTAAAGCTTGCTCCTTAAGCCAAGCATGCCTTCTAAGTACAGACTCAGTGACAGCAGCCCTGCAAGATGCCTCTAGTGAATCAAAACCACATTGCAAAGTATGTTTTCCAACTTGTTCAGCAGAATGCATTAAATCCTGTAAATCCTTATTTTCAGCACAGTCAGGAATCAATCATTTTCTGTTTAAGCAATCCAGTAATGTGCTGCTGATACTTTAACATATGAAACTGGCAGTTTAAGGCCCTAATGGCCAAGGTTGCAGAAGTGCATACTTCAGAGGGGGTAGGATTTTTTGCAGTAGTAGTCATAATGCCCTTGAGTCCCTGTGAAATTGTCTCAGGATCCACAGTAGGATTTTTAAAGAGGAACTTGTGAGAGTCAGGAACCCTGTAATATCCATCTAGTTTTCTGGGAGCTGGAGGTAAGGAGTCAGAGGCCAAGCAAGACTCCAAAAAGGCATCATAACAATGTCCAGTACAGGGAGAATAGCTAAAGGCCTGTGTTGGGGCAAGAGTAAGAAATCCCTAAGCCTCTTTTTAGAATCCGAGTAATCTTGGCTTTCCCAGCAGAAATGCTACCTAAGAGTATGCAAGGTTTCACCAAAAGAGAAATCCTGTGGAGGGGAAGCAGAGGGAATAGAGTCCTCTGCATCAGAATCCTCATAGGTAGATAAAGGTAAATCCTGGTCTTCAGAGGAAACAGAAATTTCAGAATCCTGATCAGAAGAATCATAAGCAAATTCAGAAGTGTAAATATACCAACGACAAATAGTTTGTTGTTTAAATAAGGCACAAAACAGACAGTGAGGTACGTTGCGGTCAGGGCCTAGGCAAGGAATACAGTATGAATGAAAATCTTTGAGGTATTTGCTTTCCACAAGAAATACAATTATTGACTTTTACTGACATCAGTTTAGAGTAAGAAAACGATTCCCCAACAGGGTACATAGCTTTAGTTGAAGACTTTGATTCTGAAACTCAAACGAAAATTTCAGGAGTCGGCTGACGGGCACTTGCAAACTGCTTCTGCTTCGGGCACCACACGGCAAGAAAGACTGATGTAATGGCATCGGCTGCATGCTTCATACCCCTGACTACCTGATGTCATGGAAGATGAGACCGCAACCGAAGCAGGACCCAAGACTTTGATAATCAGGCCGACTGAGGGCTACTGCAAGCAGATAACCCAAATGTGATAACTGCAACAGTGAAATACGAAGAACATCTCAGCAGTTCCCTAGAAAGGGTCTGCGCTTATGAGAATGGTTTGCTTTCCCCAGTTGAAAGCTTCCTTCATTCTATGAAGAGCATCCCTGAAAGAGAGGTCCTCTGGGAGGAGGCAGAAGAGGGGGTGTCACAGAGTCTGAATCTGGATAAGTTTGTAATGGAAAGTGCCCAGAACAGGACAACTGTGAGGCCATCTCCCTGCTTCTTTTAGATACGGAGGCTTTAGGAGCAGAAGTATGGGAGGGTTGAGATGATAAATACTGTCTTGTCATTAGGATAAAGTCTGGGTTTCATATGGACCATGAATTCCTGTACTATTTTTAGAAGGTCTTGGGCTTTGGTCCAAGTTTAACTGGCAGATGCGAAAAAAAAAACGGTTTGCTTTGGTTTAGATGTCTGTCTGTTTAGAAGGGATGACTTGAAGTAGCAGTCATCCAACTCAGACTTCAGTGAAGGTTTCAGTAGCCGAGGTAGACAAGGTGCCTCTCCTCAAGACCCAAAACCAGAACGTCAGAAGCTGATGCCAATCAAGTGACCTCAGACCACACAGAGTTGTTGTAGGCCAGAAACCATGGCAGCATCCTAAGGGGTTGTGCCAAAGGGTACAGTCTGGAACTCACTGGACCAGAAGGCTGCAAAGACATCTCACCTAGGTCGTCAGCCAATTTGGGAACTAAAGCCTTTGCTTTATCAGATATGTTAGTTACAGTCCTTAATTTCTTTTGTCTTTCCATTTCTTTAGAAAGATGCCAGCAGAAGCTGGTGTTTTGTGAAGGTTCAGCCACTGCTGTGGGTTGGAAAGCCATCAGGGGAACCAAAACAGAGGACTCCCGATGGAGTGGCTGATACCTTGGTCCTACATTTTGGGGTTTTGCTCAGAATTTAGCACAGTTGGGACAAATAGAGATGTTGTGGTGAGGTCCCAAGCAGAACAGACAAAATGAGTGAAAATTTTTATGCGGGACTTGCTTCCTACACGCCAAGCAAATGTTTACCTTTTTTGGACATTAAATTAATACACAAAAATCCCCAATGGGGTACTTATCTGACTGGAAGAAGAAGAAACTCTGGAAAAGTAAACTGACCTATGCACTGTGAGTGTTTTGAACACAGGTGAAGCCCATTGGATTCCATGAATGGAAAGAACTGAAGATGGCACTGACGGATACCCTTCTACTACCTTGATGTCCAGATGTTGGTCTTTGGATATCTGTCAGCTAGGGATGATGCAAAGACTCTGGAAATCAGGCTGGTCTTATGCTTCTGCAAGGCACGATGAAAAACATCTACAGGTACAGTTGCTGGGTCAGGTTTAGGATGAGTTTATAAAAGCTTAAAAAGATTGAGGAACTTTATACATTCAGCTTTTTTAGGAGCAGCATGCTATCAGAAATACTGCAGGACATGACACATCTCCAGATGCTGACAGCACCAGGGGAATGGGTGAAGGTTTTGGAAATTCCATTTGTAAAAGCTCAGTACTTTCTGATGAACTGAGAAACCCAAGTACTCTCCATCTGAAAAACACAGGCACACACTGGAAATGGTCTCACAGAAACAGAATAGCCCACAGGGAAAATCCAATAGCATGCTATCCTCTGAAGCTGAATCAGAAATCTGAGGAGATAACCTTATATCTGTCCCTTCACCTTCCTGTCCAGATTCAGAATCTTGAATCTCTTCAGACAGAAGCATCCCTTTTTCTTTTACCAGTAACCACCTTATAAAAAGGATCAATAGCCTGAATAAAACTCTGAGCCAGACAAAGTACACTACTACTGTCCAGGGAATAGGAGCATAAGCAAATACACGTTTAGTCTTTTGTTTCTTTTTGAAAGGAAAAATGTGCCCGACAATGTTATTAACAGCAGGAGCAGCAGCTTCCCCAGAGATTAGCACAACATTCTGACTAAATGGGAAAGATCTCCCTGCTCCCTCTCCCAGGAACAACAAGGGAACTGAAGGGACTCCAAAAGACATGCAGGACATGGCTAACCCCATATTGGCTGTAGGTGCTATACAAGAAGGAACTGGTGTAAAAGATGAGTTGCCTAAGGAACCGGCTTTGGCCACAGCAGAGTCTCCCACCAGTAGCTGCAACAAATTTCTATCCTGCTGTGGTGGCAAAGGCGGTTTCCTTAATTTTTTTATTTTTGCAACTGGAAGGAAAAAACATGGGAACAGCAGTTTGCTCCACAGTCAAGCCAAACCACAAGCTGGTAAAAATTTAAAGTTATAGAAAGTCACCCCCCCCCCCCAAATAAAAAAAACAGTAAAAAAGCACTTTAAAACACTTTCTCAGCTTCAAAAACTAAAATAAACACATATTTTCCAGAGGAAAACAACTCCTAGTACAAAAACAACTTCCCTAACCAGGAAAATACAAATAAACAATAAATTTAAGTGTGGAAGGTTTTTCCACAAAGCAAACATATCTCCCCAGCAATGGAAGTGCACAAGCCAATCAATTTTCAAAAGCCCGCACAGGAGACCTCTCTTCAGCAGCAGGAAAGCTCCAAAAGGCTTGAGCTGTCTTTATGGCCAGAGTGCATGGAAGTTACTCTGAAGCTTATGAAGCTGGCCAGCTTTTATATCCTTGGCAAGATATAGCCCATATATCTAAGGCTACTGCAGCTGTGATCAATATGATGAACATACATGCACATCATCAGGGGAAGGCAGTGCACACCCTTGCATCTGCAAAAAAGCAAAAATAGTTGCCAAGGGAGGAGGTGGGGTCAGACAGAAAAACTGATGGCTGCCTAAAATAAGACATCCCAATGCTAGTAATCACATTATACCACATCACTGGAGAAAGATGGGTGCAGTTCATGGCAAAATGGTTGACAAGTCTGCAGGCACCACAGATAAAATCACATAAAAAGGCTTCCTGAAACCCTGCAGTGAAGAGACTTACTTCCCTGCTGATGGCCGACTTAAAGAACATTAGCAACCCTTTCTAGTTATGGGCTTCTTTTGTACCCCCACACAGTCCTACTTACATGACCCAGAAAATATTACAGAATGCTTGATCCCTAATCCCAAAACCATCATGTCATGTCCCTTAACAGGCACCCTGTTTTGCTCCACTCCTGGCATTGGAAGACACCAAGGGGGGAGATGGTAAGATGCAGGGTCTATTGCCAGGAATCTAGTGGAAGATTAGGAAATTTTTAAATTTTATTTACTTAGTTAACATTTGTTTACTGGGAAAGTCCAACTGGGAAACGGCCCATTTTCAGTGAAGGCCTGAGAAGAAATGCTCCAGATGCATGTCTTTAGAACGTGGCAGGAAAATGGAGCGGCCGCAGGAAACCCCACGCAAATGCAAGGGGTACATGCAGACTCCAGACAGAAGGTACCCCAGCCAAAATTCGAACCAAACAACCTCTTGCTGTGAGGTGACGATGCTAACTGCTGCACCACTGTGCCGCCCTAATGCTAATGCTCTTAACAACCCTCGCCTGTCAGACAGCAAGCACAGTGCAATGTCGGTTAACAACAGCCTTTGCAAGTGAACACTTCTGAACACTCACAATGCCTTTGTGGTCCTGAAGACCTCATATGTAGCAATGCAATACTTTGTCTTCTCTCAGGTCGGTCCTCTTTTTGAGGGGAAGACAGCAGCCATCTCCCCAGACAGATAAGCCAAGTTCCACACAGCTCCCTCCAATTCCTCCGCAGTTGGCTCTCCCAGTGATCAGGCCTGGAGTACATGGAATGGAGTCAGTCCAAAACCTCTTCAGTTTTAGAACAGTCTGCTAAGCTAATGTTAACTATATGTTCACTAATGTGCATATGGGTTGGCACAATGACATAGTGGGACTGCTGTCTCACAGTAAGAGGTTCTCCAGTTCGGTTCTTGGCTGTGGTGTCTTTTTATGGAGTCCTTGTGTCCTACCTGTGTTTGCATGGGTTAGAGCAACAGTTTCTTCCCATATTCCAAAGATATATGGTATGCAGATTGGCGACTTCTAAAATGTCCATGGGAGCGTGTGTGGGTGTGCATGCAAATGTCATGTGGAAGAAAGGCCTGGCAATCTACTTCTGTGTCGATGGCAGTGGCCATTCACTGGGCTGCTGTAAGAATCAGTTGTGACTCAAGTCTGGATGGAATGCATATATGCATTAACAAGTAAAAAACTGGTCTAAATACCCTCTATAGACACAACCACAGACAGCAACTGTAAATAAATAAAACCATACAAATTAAGATCATGGCAATAACTTAACAGTTTTTTAGTACAGCTTAAAGAAAAATGAACGGTCAAAGTAAAGGCAAAAGTAACAATAACTCAAATGAGATGACAAGACAAAAAAACAATGAGTCTGGTAAGCCACACATCAATCCCATCCAAGGCATAATGTATCTTAACTACACATTATTTTAATAATCAGTGGCATATTCACTACAAGAGAGGCAGATTGCAAAAAGCTTCATTACCTTTGGGTCAGGTTGAATGAAAGGAAAGGTTAGTTAATGATGACTGATTTAAATACAATTTACAGATTAGGATGTGGGAGGAAATGAAATAAAAAACATGAATACAGGAAGGACGTGCAGATTATGCACACAGAAGGCACTCTTGATTACATCCAAATATGCTAAATCTACAGAAAAGTTTTGATTTATGGACAGGTTTACTTATATTTGTCTGGCGAGACCTACCTGACATGAAGCCTTGCTACGCATTTGGCAGTGGTCTAGTGCCCCACTATCAGATGCACTCACATTCTCTCCTTCAGCGGTAATTTATTATTTTAACCTCAGCTGAATGTAAACTCATGGAAGTTCCATAGTTACATACATAACTAATAAGCTAAAAGCATCATACATTTCAGCCACTAGCTTCCACTCTTCCAAGGGAAATCACGTATGTCTTCTTTTCATGTTCAAAATCCTCACCCTAACCTCATGACTTGTGAAAAAGTTTAAATATATTATCAGTTTGGTCTTCAGTTCTCCAAGAAATCTGGGGTAAATCTCTTCAGCTCTCACTATATTCTCCATTTTAGCTTCTGACAATGTAGACAGCAACATTTACTGGAAAAATCACTCAAAAATCTGTTTTATTTTTAAGTTGGGCAGTAGCTCTTGAGAATGTGTACAATTTTTAAACTCGTTAAATGGGGGGAAGGGGGGTGATCACAAATGAAGACAGTGCAAAACCATAATTTATGTCTGCACCACGGTGCATGGAGGCCTTCCTTTGCAGAAGCATCTGCAAATCTACTGCAATGGATTTCATTTATCTAAAGGTTTTTCAGTATTATCTTTTGGAAGCCAGGCAGGGGAAATGTGTGGGAGCTAGGTGTGACAAATCTGTTAAAGACAAGGAAAGACCAGTACCTGACCTGTTCTTATACGGTAAGAAGACCGCAACTGACCAGGTCAACCAGTTTTCAGTATACTTTGAAGTCACTCCTCAGAACTTTCAAGGACTCAAAAACAGCACCGATCTACAACAGCAGTTTTTTTTTTGTTTTTTTTTTTTTGTTTTTTTTAAGTTGTCTAAATTTTCCAAAACTTTCACTCAGTATGTTATTGTTTTTTCAGAGTAATATGAAGACTTTAGAAACGTGTCAATATAACACTTCCAGAGTACTGAATGGACAGCATATCTGTGCTTTCCACTGCTAGTAGCCCTCTCCCAGAAGCTTCTCAATTCATAATGAAACACATTTATGGAGTCCCGGGTTTGGTATGGTGCTTACTGAAATCAGTTACTAAAATAAAGGCTCACAGAAATGCACATTTCTTCAAAGACAGAAATCTCTTACTGAGAGGAATGTAATAAGGTTAACCAGAGAGGTTTTTATAGAAAAATTATCCACATGCTCATGAAGATGTATTTCTTAGGCACACATCTCCACCAAACTGACCACATCAATTAAACATCCACTGAAATAAACAGGTCATGGAAGTAAGCAAACAGCAATAAAAAATGTACTGCTCAAGAATCCTTTTCTGTACAGTTATACTATAAACGTCACATCTAAACCCAAACACAGGAAAAAGTCAAATCTCAACACTAACATTATTCTAGAACCTTCTCTCTCCCTCTTCAGGCTTGCACGTAGAGTTTGCATGTCAGTAAACTTGTCTTGGAGATCAACACAACTCCACATCAGCAAAATAACCCTTTCAACAAAATAAGTCAATAACGTACAGAAGCAATTAGGACAGGGGTTTTGTGCTAGCTTATTACTTAATGTCAGGTTTATTCAGACAGACAAAATGTGGGAAATCTGACATCACCGCACACTCTCTGCAAAGTTCTGCATCATTAAAGACATGGCAACTGCCCTACTTGCCATGATACCACTGGACTGTCAAAAGAAAGGAGATACACATGACTTTAGATGACGGAAACAGTATAGCCATCTCATGAAGGCTTTCCTTGTACACGTACAGTAATGGCACTTGTTTAAAAAAAAATCATCACAAACTAGTCATCTTTTGAAAATCTAATGAGCCATGGATGCCAAGAATCTTTCAATGTGTCCCAGAAGGCAATGTTCTGTTACTAGAGCTCAGAGCAAACTTCCCGACTTCCCTGAGCAATGTAGTGGCATTTTATGAAGCCATTCATTCTATGCTGGTACCATGGACCATCTCCAGCTCTACAGCTAGAGGAATGGAACAACATATATACCTAAACCTGTTATAACCTGCAACAGTAATTAATAGCGATAGAAGTCCAAAGTAATTTCATTTTCAAGTTTCTATTCTGAGGCAGTTCTCACCAGTATAGGAATACTACAGTTAAGTAAAACAGCAGAACTGAGCATAAGGCATTTTTTGAACTGGCTAGTCCTCAATTTCCAGCATAGGTCCCATGAGCTACTCTATTGGTGTTGGGTAATGGCAAACTGAAGGAAAAAGCAGCTAAAGAAAACAAGTTACCCTCCCATCCCTGATAAGATGGCATTTTTTTTCACATTGTCTTTGCAAATAAGGTATTTACATTACTATAACTCGTTAACTGCACAGTCAGTCAAATCCCCATTTAACTTTCCAAAGACAAAATCTGAAATGCTGTAACTGTTACAATGGCACGTCTGTTGCAATGGGTTATCATTTAATCCAGGAGCAAAGCAATCATATCTCATAAGCCAATACAGTTTGACAAAGGTCCAACCTTTCAATTCCCTGCATTGAGGAGGCTGTTAGTTATGTTCAGCTATATGCCTTTTTCACTTTTATCCACATGTCCACAAACATTACTAAATTGTTTCCCTGGGGTTACAGTAAACTCAATATGCTTAAATGTCATTTTTAATGATGAAAAGTGACTTGTCTCATTTAGTGGGACTAATTATGTTCTTGGATATCACTCTGCAATATGAGCACACTAATCCAAGAGAAGTTTAGAAAATGCAACACACAGTCCATAGAACTGAAACAAAACATTTTATTCAGCTTTTGTGTTTACACTTGAGCAAAGCTCCAATGTCAAGCTGCACGTCTGAGTGCTGTGTATTGTCCTACACTATGACCTCAAAAGTGCAGCATCAGAAATCCAGTTCTGGGAGCTTATCTGAGACACTGTGCTACAATATAGCAGTAGGGCAAGTCAGACCGAGGCTACCACTGATGGCTATGTGCCTCAGTCTAAGAAACTTAAATATGAAAACCTGCATGACCACAGTGTATATTACGACATCGGAAAGGAAACAAGGTTCAGAATGAGCCTAGCTCAAGTGCTTGCCAACAATAAGGTTACGGTTATAAAACAAGGAAAATGGCAGGTAAAAAAACACTGTATATAGCACAAAGGTTGACATTTACCTGGCAACAGCAAATATACAACTCTGAGAACTAGTAAATCTCACGATCGAAGGCCAAGGCATAGACTGAGTTAACTAGTTATGCTACTAGTTAATGTTTCACATTACCACAAGAATGTAAGCATCATCTACAAACAATGAAAGCATGAGCATTTGCAGTACAGATGGTGTGGCATTACAAGCAGACTTAGAACAGGAATTTCTGCAAATTATAGGGGAATGTAATGCAAGCTTTAAGATATATGGGATGAAACTTAGTACAAATAAGATGGTGGCCATGGCAGCAAATGAGGGAAATCAGAAGACACTGAAAATTGAGAAAAGGGAAAAATAGTGAAAGATCAACAGCCTCAAGTATCTGAGAAGGTTGGCTGAATAGAAGGGAAGTCTGAAGGAGGAGGTCAAAGCGGGAATCACAGGAGCTGTAGCTAACAGACACATTTTGTCAGGGATAGTGTGTGTGTGTGTGTGTGTGTGTGTGTGTGTGTGTGTGTGTGTGTGTGTGTGTGTGTGTGAACAATATCAAAGAAGCAGAAAAGTAAGGTGTACAAAATAATGGCGCATTGAAATCTTGGCATAGTAGCAGAGGAAGGCAGAGGTGATGAAGTGCTTGAAAATGGCAGAGAGCAGGATGCACACCATGGGACAGATAAAGAAATGATGACATCAGAGCAGAAGCCAAGGATCTCCAATTGCAAAGAAGGTCAGAAAATAGATTACAGTGGTGTAGACAAGTACAAGAAAGCAGAAGAGGATCTGGTGAAGATTTAGGAGAAAAATAAAAAACAAGAGGAAATGACGATGTTTAACTAAGGGAGGTTTGGACTGAGTGGGAGAACATCTGAGACAGTCAGGCAAGACTGCTGAAGAAGGTAGGAGCATTAGAAGAGGGCAATGAACCAAGTGACAATTGTTGAGACACCATGACCCCATGGAGAAAGAAATGTGAATACTGAATTACTAACTCAACTTTTAAAGTCTAGGAACCACTTTGAGTCACTCCAGTATCCAAGCCTTCAAACCCCAACTGCCAATGCTGTGTACAAGTGTGATTAATACTGTGCTACTTGTTTCAGATGGAGATTAGGCACACACAGCCTAATGCATGCAACAACATTACAGGCATGGTCATTAACTTACTTTTTTCCCTGCAGACATTCTGCACTTAGAACATTTTTACCCCCATTTTTAAGTCATGCTTTGAAGCTTCTCACAGTGACAAAAAGAGTACTCAAAGCAACAAGCTGGGTAGACAAATGTGAATGATGCTAAGACAACAGCTCTGTGACCCCAATGTGACTGGCTGATACAATGCAGTACATAGTGCAACTCAGAGCATCTTAAATGATCTCCTCACTGTTATAGCGAGCAGGCATTATGGATCAATAAATACCTCTGGTAACTTAAAAAAATATTAAATTATTAATCTGTGGACAATAAAGCTGAAGAAAAATCAAATTTATACTCCATTCATTAGTACGGAACATATAACATCAGTCCAAAACCTCTTCAGTTTTAGAACAGTCTGCTAAGCTAATGTTAACTATATGTTCACTAATGTGCATATGGGTTGGCACAATGACATAGTGGGACTGCTGTCTCACAGTAAGAGGTTCTCCAGTTCGGTTCTTGGCTGTGGTGTCTTTTTATGGAGTCCTTGTGTCCTACCTGTGTTTGCAACTGAAACAAAACATTTTATTCAGCTTTTGTGTTTACACTTGAGCAAAGCTCCAATGTCAAGCTGCACGTCTGAGTGCTGTGTATTGTCCTACACTATGACCTCAAAAGTGCAGCATCAGAAATCCAGTTCTGGGAGCTTATCTGAGACACTGTGCTACAATATAGCAGTAGGGCAAGTCAGACCGAGGCTACCACTGATGGCTATGTGCCTCAGTCTAAGAAACTTAAATATGAAAACCTGCATGACCACAGTGTATATTACGACATCGGAAAGGAAACAAGGTTCAGAATGAGCCTAGCTCAAGTGCTTGCCAACAATAAGGTTACGGTTATAAAACAAGGAAAATGGCAGGTAAAAAAACACTGTATATAGCACAAAGGTTGACATTTACCTGGCAACAGCAAATATACAACTCTGAGAACTAGTAAATCTCACGATCGAAGGCCAAGGCATAGACTGAGTTAACTAGTTATGCTACTAGTTAATGTTTCACATTACCACAAGAATGTAAGCATCATCTACAAACAATGAAAGCATGAGCATTTGCAGTACAGATGGTGTGGCATTACAAGCAGACTTAGAACAGGAATTTCTGCAAATTATAGGGGAATGTAATGCAAGCTTTAAGATATATGGGATGAAACTTAGTACAAATAAGATGGTGGCCATGGCAGCAAATGAGGGAAATCAGAAGACACTGAAAATTGAGAAAAGGGAAAAATAGTGAAAGATCAACAGCCTCAAGTATCTGAGAAGGTTGGCTGAATAGAAGGGAAGTCTGAAGGAGGAGGTCAAAGCGGGAATCACAGGAGCTGTAGCTAACAGACACATTTTGTCAGGGATAGTGTGTGTGTGTGTGTGTGTGTGTGTGTGTGTGTGTGTGTGTGTGTGTGTGTGTGTGTGTGTGTGTGTGTGTGTGTGAACAATATCAAAGAAGCAGAAAAGTAAGGTGTACAAAATAATGGCGCATTGAAATCTTGGCATAGTAGCAGAGGAAGGCAGAGGTGATGAAGTGCTTGAAAATGGCAGAGAGCAGGATGCACACCATGGGACAGATAAAGAAATGATGACATCAGAGCAGAAGCCAAGGATCTCCAATTGCAAAGAAGGTCAGAAAATAGATTACAGTGGTGTAGACAAGTACAAGAAAGCAGAAGAGGATCTGGTGAAGATTTAGGAGAAAAATAAAAAACAAGAGGAAATGACGATGTTTAACTAAGGGAGGTTTGGACTGAGTGGGAGAACATCTGAGACAGTCAGGCAAGACTGCTGAAGAAGGTAGGAGCATTAGAAGAGGGGCAATGAACCAAGTGACAATTGTTGAGACACCATGACCCCATGGAGAAAGAAATGTGAATACTGAATTACTAACTCAACTTTTAAAGTCTAGGAACCACTTTGAGTCACTCCAGTATCCAAGCCTTCAAACCCCAACTGCCAATGCTGTGTACAAGTGTGATTAATACTGTGCTACTTGTTTCAGATGGAGATTAGGCACACACAGCCTAATGCATGCAACAACATTACAGGCATGGTCATTAACTTACTTTTTTCCCTGCAGACATTCTGCACTTAGAACATTTTTACCCCCATTTTTAAGTCATGCTTTGAAGCTTCTCACAGTGACAAAAAGAGTACTCAAAGCAACAAGCTGGGTAGACAAATGTGAATGATGCTAAGACAACAGCTCTGTGACCCCAATGTGACTGGCTGATACAATGCAGTACATAGTGCAACTCAGAGCATCTTAAATGATCTCCTCACTGTTATAGCGAGCAGGCATTATGGATCAATAAATACCTCTGGTAACTTAAAAAAATATTAAATTATTAATCTGTGGACAATAAAGCTGAAGAAAAATCAAATTTATACTCCATTCATTAGTACGGAACATATAACATCAGACAGGGGAGATGGAAGCCCTGCCTCAAAAAAAAAAAAAAAAAAAAAAAACAACAAAAAAGTATAAGTTAGAACCTCCATTAATTTACACTGAAACATACATTATGTACAGACATGTACATAGTAAGTCTGTAGTCCCCAATAATTAGCATGTGCAGTCATTCTGGAATGTCAATCACAAGGTCATCATCTCCCTCTAGAGCATCGTCCTCACTTCCTTCTCCACCATCACTGAACATCTGCTGCGGGACTGTACTCAGGATTGTGGTAGGTGGCAACTTTGAAGAGGAGAGAGAGGAAAGAGGCCTTGATGGTGGAGAAAATGACATTCCCACATGCTCCTGGTGACCCGACGATGGTAGAGATGGCATCTGAAGCTGGAACAAAATGGAAAGAAAACATTAATGTACAACAAACCAGGTAGAAGATGCCATACTACACACGTAAATTAGGTTACTGCCTTATGCTACACATGTAAACTAGGTTACTGGTTTGTACTGCACATGTACAACAATGAATAACATTTATCAAATTGAAGAACTTTTTTGTGATGTATATTAAATTACTTATCAAATGGAAGAATTGTTTGCAATACATATCTTTGTCCCATTAGGGCAGCTTCTTAGCTCTATTTGGAGGATTTAATTCATCAGCTGTTGCATTAGCAATGGGTAGTTTCAGAATTTAGCTGCATAAAATTCATGGATTTACTACAGTTTTCTCTCTTTTGATAAATTGGCATCCAACTGCTGGCACTCTAGCCTGGCTGTAAAGCCTGAGGACACCTCTTAATTAATTCATTCCACCAATGCTGTGTGGCAAAGGAGGTTTGAAATGTTGCAGCTTTGGAGGTTCACTTGGTCAGCCAAGCAGTGCAAGTAATTTTCTTCAGAAACATGCCAAAAACCAAACAAAACACAGATACAAATAAAAGTTTGTTTTTTTTTTACCTGCAGTTGCAGTGAATAGGATTTACGACATTTTAACTGGTTAATCAAGCTAGTGAATGTTGCACATGTGTAAATCAACTTCTCTTCACAGCTCTGAAGTGCTATACAGCAGAAGCTTTCAATGGTCATCTTGTGCAATTCAGACACATCTTTCAGCCTCATTGACACACTTCCCAGCAAGGTATCAGAAGCTCCAATGGGCTGATGGTACTAATTAATGCATAACTGTTTTGTTTTATTCCACCTACTATGACATGCCAACATTAGCTTTTGTTAGATACAGACTTTCTATCATGCTGCACTTTTCTAAAAGCCTACTTAAAAAAAAAAGTTTAACATTTTTTATGAATTACTAAACAGTAAATAAATACCCGAGGTGGTGGTGCTGCGGTTAGTGTTGTCACCTCACAGTAAGATGCTGTCCGGTTTGATTCTCAGCTAGAGCGTCTTCTGCATGGAGACATGCGTGATTGGGTGTACCTTCGTTGAAGGTTGTGCGTCAGGGCTGGTGACTCGGCATGTAAAAATCAACTACCAATCATTAGCGGACCGGAGTTCCGCTGTGGCGACCCCTAATCAGTAAAAGCCGAAAGAAGACTACTACTAAACAGTAAATAAATGCCAACTCAGTCTTGTGATATGCATGCAAGACAAAACAGCTGCATCACATTTTCAAAAATAGGGTAAAAATTGCTCTTGCAGGGGAAACATGAATAACACTTTTCTCTGCTAGACATCTGGATGCTAATTAACCAAGAAGTCAAGAAAAGCTGGTTTGAAGACAGAGACACATTGGTTCTATCTGCAATGCTAGTGACCCAGTTTTGACTAGTGGTCAAAATGCTCAAGCTTCAACAAGAATTGAGAAGGACAGAACAGACAAGTCCACTCTCCTTACTTGGCAGCAGGGAATCTTTTCCCGTCAATGGAAAGCCCACCAACAAACTGGGACAGGATGACGTGCTGTAGGCAAAACTAACATGGTCCTGTCATACATCTACAAAGGGAAGGAGGAAATGCATGTTCATGGTAAGACAAAAACATCCCATTAAACTCCATAAAAATCTGGTAGCTAGAAGCCTTTTTGAGCAATCTGTACCTCCAAATATACAATCAAGTAATCGACTGACTTGGAATCCCATTCACATGCCAATCTGTTTCAAGATGTCGACGAGCAGTTTGCTCTCTTCTGTTCTCTATTTTCTTTTCTGCGGCACAGGCTCTTTTATTATGAAGACCTGGGCCAAAACTAAACTACTGATAAATTCAGAAAACACATGAAATAGCTTTTTTCTATGATCATATAGTCTTTCTTGATACTAACAGCATGTAAAGATAAAGATGAAACATTTTGGTTAAAATGGTCTACACCAAAAACTTTTAGTTATGTACTCACCATAACTTCAGATGTTTGGGATCCATCTCGCCTACATTCTGAATGATGGGTTCGGAGCCGATCCCTCGGCTCCGACTCGGCACGCTTATGCCAAAGAGCGAAGTCTCTTACTGGCTGAGCTTACCATATCCCAGGATGCACCACTACCAGTCCCCCAGATCTAGTTTGTCCGCATACATGCACACATGCATACCCTGCTTATATAACATCGTCAGATGAAACAAGATAAAACAGTAGAACTCAAAACCGTTCAATCTCTTCTGATCTCCAACGCAGGGGGAAGGAGGGTGGGTATTATGAATGTGGCGAGATGGATCCCAAACATCTGAAGTTATGGTGAGTACATAACTAAAAGATGTTATGTGATCCTATCTCGCCTACATTCTGAATGATGGGACAGCGTCCTAGCACCTGAATCCTGGGTGGCTCACTGGAAAACACTCCTGAGTACCGTGGAACCAAATGAAGCTCATCCTTTAGATGCCACATCCAATTTGTAGTGGGAAATGAAAGTGTGCGGATTGGACCAAGTAGCCGCAGCACAGATTTCGATATAGCGAGCTTGGAATGAAAAGCTATAGAAGTAGCCATAGCTCTGGTAGAATGAGCCTTGATAGATGTTGTAAGTTGCTTATTCGAAGAAGAATAAGCCTGAGTTATGCAATCTCTGATCCATTTTGAGATAGTAGCTTTTGTGATGGTTTGGCCCAGTTTATTATCCGAGAAGGACACAAACAACTGGTCTGACTTACGAAGTTGCTGAGTCCTGTCTAAATAGAAGCGTAATTGCCTGTGAACATCCAATTTATGAAGAGTGTATTCTGCTTCATTGGAGAATTTTGGGAAGAAAACCGGTAGCTCTAGAGATTGTTGGAGGCAGAAACTAGAACAGACCTTTGGGACAAAGGATGGATTAGGCCTAAGTGATACTCTATCCTTGTGGAAAATCAAGTACGGTGGCTTAATAGACAGGGCTTGAAGCTCTGAAACTCTTCTTGCGAAGTAATTGCAACTAAGAAGGCAGTTTTCCAAGACAGATATTTTAACTGCATGTAGCAGCGGTTCGAAAGGGGAGATGTTAATGCGCGAAGCACCAAATCAAGATCCCACGGAGGTGCAGGATGAAAAATTGGTGGTCTTAATAGGCTCGCACCTTTAATGAAAGTTTTGCATAGTCTGCTGCTCATCAAAGGAGGATCCATGGATTCGTGGAATTTAGAGATAGCCGCTAGTTGGACTTTAATAGTTGAGACAGAAGATCCCTGATTAAACAGGGATGTTAAAAATTTCAAGACCTCTGGGACAGGAGCAGTGATAGGGTCTAAGCCCTTGAGTTGAGCCCAGATAGCAAACCTCTTCCACTTACTAAGGTACAATTTGTTAGTGGTGGGTTTGTGGGCGAAGATAAAATGTGAACAACTTCGGGTCTAGTGTGTGCCTTCTAACTAAAGTAGGAAGGGGAGGAGCCAAGCTGACAATTACAAAGATTGAAGGGACTGATGTGAAGTCCCGACTGATGGATTAACAAGTCCGGAATCAGGTCTAAAGTCCACGGATCGTCCACTGCATGCTTCTTCAGGTAGGGAAACCATACCTGGCGAGGCCAGTCTGGGGCAATCAGTATCATTGAAGACCCTAGTTGAGAGGCTTTTGAATAACTCTGGGAAGAAGCGGAATTGGAGGAAAGGCATAAAGTAGCCCTGTTGGCCAAGGTTGTGCTAGAGCATCCATGGCTGGTACTCCCTGATGTGGGATCAAGGAGAAGAACCTTTGGCACTTGGTGTTTAATGGAGTTGCAAATAGGTGCACGGCGCCCCATCTCCTGAAAACCTGAGCTGCTACTGTGTGGTTTAGAGACCACTCGTGAGGAGAGAATTGTCCTGCTCAATTTGTCTGCCAATATATTTGACTTTCCCGGGATGTGGGTCGCTACCAAGAAGCGGTTGGTAGCTACAGCCCATTCCCACACTCTCATGGCCTCTCTGCAAAGGGGGTAAGATCTGGTCCCTCCTTGTTTGTTCAGATACCAGACCACCGACATGTTGTCTGTGTGGATGGCGATGATGCCCTGAGGAAGAAACTTGTGTAAGGCTTGTAGGGATAGAAGTACAGCCCTCATCTCCAACACATTGATGTGGAGAAGAGCTTCGTCTGGAAGCCAGGAGCCTTGAACTAGCCTGCCCAGACAATGCCCCCCCACCCTATCTGGGAGGCATCTGTCGTCAGGGTAACCACTGGAGAGGGAAGAACAAAGGGGTTTCCTTGATCCAAATTGGATGTCTGAAGCCACCAGCGAAGGTCCTTTTTGCATATATCCGTAATCATGATGTGATGATTGAGGGGAAGATCCTGAAAGGACCATTGCGTTGACAATAGCCACTGAAGAATCCTCATGTGCAATCTTGCCAGAGGGACTAAAAGAACCGTGGCAGACATTGAGCCTAGAACTTGTAGAACCATCCTGGCTGGGGCTTTGGATCTCGAGATCAGAGCTTGAACTTGGCCCTGTAAAGTTTGGATCCTTTCGGCAGGAAGAAAGGCAGCATCAATCTTGAGTCTATCTCTGCTCCTATGAACTTTATGCGTTGAGAGGGCAGCAAGACAGACTTTGACCAATTGAATGTAATCCCCAGGGTAACACCCAGGGAGATGGTGGCTTTGAGGTTGTCCATTAGTAGATGCCTGGTGGTGGCAGTCAGGAGCCAGTCGTCCAGATAGGGAAACACTTGGAATCCAAGACTTCTCAGGTGAGCCGTCACTACTGCCAAACACTTGGTGAACACCCTGGGGGCTGTGGTGAGACCAAAGGGCAGAGCGCAAAATTGGTAATGACTGACTCCCAGGCTGAGCGCAGATACCTTCTGGGCGCCTGATGTATCGGTATGTGATAATAGGCGTCCTTGAGGTCTATGGAGCACATCCAAACATCCTTCTCCAACAATGGGAGAATGGATTGTAACGTGACCATTGAATTTGGATTTCGTGGCGGATTGGTTCAGTCTGCTGAGATCCAATATTGGTCTCAGGTCCCCTGTCTTTTGGCACTAAAAGAACCTGGAGTAATTTCCTGATCCGATCTGGTCTGTGGGGACGGTTGGATGACTCCTTTTCTAGCAGCTTTAAAGCTTCTGCGGCTGCCATTTCCCTTTGACTGGGTGGTGGGTCCGGGATTCTTTTGGACGGTGGGGCGAGAATGTGAATGGGATGGTGTAACCTCCGGCAATGATCCGAAGCACCCATCTGTCCTGAGTGATTGACTCCCAGGCTTTTAGGTGCTTGGCAAAGCGACACCCGACTGGCTCGAGCAGCACAGCCGGGCAATCCCTCATGGCGTGTGGGAGGCTGAAGAGCCACGAAAGGACTCGCGGTCTCCAGAATTGCGGGGCCCTCTGCCGCCTCTGGGATGGCGTCTCCCTGAAAAATTTCCCGTCCTCTGCCTCTGGAAGGGATTCTTCCTGCTGTTGGGAGAAAAACTTACGGGATTTGCGGAACCACATTTTCCCCCTCCTTTAGCCTTGGGGTAAGGCCGAAGGGAGTGGAATAACGGCACCCTCGGCAGATAAAGTTTTCCCTCTTGCTCACAGCGGGTAAGGGTGTCTTTAACCTTGGGTCCAAACAAGGAGGACCCATCAAAGGGAGCGTCGGAAGGAAGACTTGAAGGCCTCCACAACTGACACAAGCGGAGCCAGGCTTGTCTCCGTGAGCCACGCCTGTGCCTGCCGCTCTACCGCCCCTTCGGCCGCATAGGAAATGAGCCTCATGGGCCGAGTTAGAAATTGGCGTAAGGATAGCCAACTGAGAGCTAACCGACTGGGCTAGCTGCTCAGGTAGGTTACCGAGAGGAATCTGACAACTCCTTGACCAGATCCCTCTGAAGCCTGGTAAAATGTGCCAAATAATTCAGAGACCTTAAAGTAAAGGCAGCTGAAGTCAGGGTGCGCTTCCGTACCTGTCCATACTCCTAGACTCCTTATTAGGAGGATGGATGGGCGTTGAAGCCTCTGCCACGTCCTGTTGTGTAGCAGATGCCACCACCATGGCATCTACAGCCACGCCTTTAGTGAGGAACTCCTTCTCGGGGAGCAGACAAAAATTTATTTGGGCGAGAAGGGACTGGTTCCACGGTATCTGGATGTTCCCACGCCCTTGACAAACTAAATCCAGAAGCTCGTCGAAGGGCGGAGACACCCAGGAGG